>NW_025776600.1:0-127500 GCF_021130785.1 Homalodisca vitripennis | reverse complement strand
ATAAAACTGTTAAAAAATAAATGAGCTATCATTGTTAAGAATATGTGTTCAACTTTATTAACCGTAATTCTAAAATTGCTGATATAGCTCTACTGAGCCATCCCTAATCCTATACGAATTTTGATTGTGCTATCATTATTTTGTATCATCAATATTGACTGTATGTCAAAGCCAAAGAATGTCTCACTTACTAGGCGAAGTTAGGATAAGTACCCATATCAACACTTAACATGGGAATTCACGGCTTAAATGTAACTTCCGAAGGCAAAACCTCAATCTATATATAATATATATCGTATGGGGGACAAAGGCAGCTATCCATAAATAAATAAATTTAAAAATTGCAAATTATTAAATAAGTACGTAAAAACAAAGTGCTTGAGTCATAAAATTAAAAATAATATGTAGATCTTCCGTCAAAATAAGTAATCGAAATTACGAAGCAGTTTTGAGAAAAAAACCCCCCATCCTCTAAACACTTAGACCAGCAGACCACCAGAAAACAATCGCAAAGGGCAGTCGTTTACAATGTGCTCCTTGTCTGAGAGTTTGAGTTTTTGGCACATCAAACGTCTGGTCGTCAGTAATACCCACTTAAATTTCCAGTGATTGCTTCTCCCAACCCAGTCGAAATTCGACTTTAAATAAAACCCATCTCCTTTCGAGGATTGCCAAAGCACCCCGCTGCTTCGTAAGGATCGGATATCAAGAAACTTGATATAGTCCATTGAAATTTGATTCCCAGGGATGACGCCCAGTTGGGGGTTGGAGTTGGTTTCAGGCGTCCGTAGCTAGCAACACGTTTTGCTCCCTGGGTAACGCTAAACGAACAGCAATTGTTGGAAGTGGACGTTCCACTGTGCGATCTCCAGTTATGCAGCTATCGAAGGGACTCAATTGGCCGGGCAAGACGTATTCTGGCAAGGACACGGTTTGAGTCAGCGCGCCCACCCAAATCCAAGGAACAGTAGCCACGCTCGATGAGGTTTGATAATCTTACGATAAACCGCCGTATCCGCTACAGGGCTTTTTCAGTTATGTCATTATTATAAGACCGAGAGGGATCTTATTAGATTTTTTCATTGTCCTTCCATACAACCGTTTTCTTTGCATTCCTCGAGGACATTTGTTACTTCCGTTTTATCGGTTTTCGTTTGTATTACATTGTGTAGTATTTGGAATCGTTGATCATATACTTGGTCTTATTTACTCGTATTATTGATCTATATTACTGTATATACTATAGTATTATATATCTAGTATATTATATTATAAATAAAAGTGTAAACCGTTAAGTACTTAACGGTTCGATGAAGTATATAAATAATTTAATATAAAATTGTAGTTGTTCCAAATTATTGTATACACCATCATAGTATAATCCTTTATAACTAATACTGGAGTATTTAAGAGCTTTTAGGTAAATATTACTAGGCGTTGTTTGTGGATCCTGGAAATAGTGAACATAAAATAATTTAAAAGTTTATAATTATATTTCAGAAAAACATTCGTAATGTATCAAAAAGTGAATAATAGTTATGTACAGCTTTTATTTATGTTATATTTAGTTTTTTCGGTTCACTCAAATCTAATGGCATTTTGCGGGAAATAAAAGTTTATAGCATGTAGTATTCATATCTCTTAAACATCCAAATCAGCTGGTTAACATAAGAATTACTTTGTTCTTTATTTAGTATATGGTTTGTAAGTGTTTTAATTTATTGTTCTTTAATTCTCCGTTTGGTTACACATTATGTAGCAAAATTTTATTCACCAAACCCAATATATCTCATGTACATAAGAGTCTAGTGGGAGGGTTTCTGTACTGGATTCAACATCTACGTTTTTTATGAAACTTGCAGGCTGGTGTGGCTTATATTATAATGTATGTTTAGGTGACGGTGATGAATTTCTGATTGACTGAGGGGATCGCTGAACAATGATCAAACCTTAAGAAAATTTTGTTTTTTTACGCGAGCTTTTTATATTTGGTCCGATAGTCAAACTATAAACATAGTACAGAGTTTATTTAATCAAACAACAAGAAAATACTATATTATCTAATTATCACGTAAACAAAAATTATTATATAGTAATCGTAGATCTGCGCATTACTTGGTATTGAACGAAAAATCATTGAAAATTATAAAAGCAGAGGTAATAAAATGAGTTTTAAGAGAATCTATTTTATTTTCCAGTTACAGTTCAGTTGCAACAATTATATTACAAAACTTAATGTGAGCAAAATAACACGTCCTGTGGATTATTATATCGTTTTTCGGAAAACAGTGCTAAAACGATATTTTATATTGATAGACTCCAATTGCCTGCGTGTACTTCTATCACGATGTTACGAGTTTCAATTATTTTGAGATTATGGCATTTTCTATTCTGTTTAGGTATACGATATTGCGTGGGCATACCTGTATAACGTGATCATTAATATTCCTCAACCACTTCTTTCCAGCCGAATATATTTTGTCTTGTTAATCGTTTTTAAAATGAGCTATTGCAGTTTAAAACCATTGGACGTACTAACAATTTATATTAATAACATTTGGCTGAAATATTAATTATAAAAGTAGTTACTATAATTGATTGAAGGTTTATTTTTACGATGAAGGATTGTGAAGGAACCAGGTTTTTATCCGGACATTTTGCCATCGTTCAGAGAAACAAGAAAACAGTAACATACGTTTCGAGATCTGCAATCTGATCTCTTTCAGGTAAGAACACTAACCTAACATAATTTACAAACTAGGTTAAAATAAACAAATCTTATAAGCCGTTGTGTGGCACGCCTAAGTCTAGGGATTCACAACCTACATGTTGTTTTTCAACTTTTCATAACATAAAAGACATGCACTAATAAAAAACGATACAAAACATAATCATTAAAAACCCTAAACTACGGAATACAGGCACAATACGTCTTCACTCGTCTACTCTAACCCCTACGAATGACCTGAAGGAGGTCTAGCCAATGCTAATCGTGACGGCTGGCTATAAACAAGATGCCTGGAAATACAAGGCAAGGGGAAACAGGAATGGGCCTTTCGTTATTATTGGTTCATGCGAGATGACACTTCTTAATATCTTGTGACTCCGATGGTTTATTTACAAATATCGATCGTTTGTACTTTGGTTTTCTCGTTTTAGTTCACTTTTTTTAGAATTTGGCAAACCAAAGAGCGGCCTAATCTCGATTGATTGGTAGGTCTGGCCAATTTTATGTATGTATGTGCCCTCAATTAAATTTCCTTTTTGAAGAAAGTGGTGGGGGATTCCCGATGTAATTACTTCGTGCCTTCAATCTGGGAGGCTAATACATAATTACATCTAACCCACTTTTATGTTAACACATTTTCATGAAAGCTGTTAAGGTATGTAATTGTCACCTACTAAAAATATGTTATAAAATAAGATGGTAATAAATTTAGTTAGTAACCATCTTAATGAAAATCCTTGGAAGGATTGTACAGTGATCGTCTCGGTTAGAACTAATCTTTCAGCTTATAATAAATGTTTAACTTTTTTAATTTTCGTAATAATTTTATCCTAATAAATTCATATATCATTAAAAATTAGTTGATAATAAAAAAACATTTGTCTAGGTTAAAGTTCTAACTGGTTCTAACCTAAATCATGCATACATAATGTTGAACATAACAACTTATGGGTTTTTCTTGTAATTAATTACAATATTTTGAGGTTCTATAATAGGATATAGTAAGTGGTCTGAAATTTGCAAAAAGAAACCGACTTAGAAAATTGTTAAGTAAATAAATGGCGGTGCATTACAATAAGTGCATGAAAAACACATTGACATCAATATATGTATAATTGAACCTTTAATTTTGTTACTGATGTAACACTGAAAAATTGTACAACTGCTTGTATCCGGTTTAATTATTTAATTTAAAATTTATAATATTTTAATAAACTTATTCCATATTAAGCCTATACTATATATAGTTTTTAGATTCCTTTTTTAATAAATATTTGTAAGGAATGTTTAAAAATAATTTCCAGAATTATATATGGTAAACAATAATGTTTATATAAATAAGATATAGATTAAACAAACTTTAAACTTGTAACCATAAAGATACGATACGTAAACTGTACTGTAAACAACTACATCAAAGGACGTATCAGTCCTAAGGTTGGAGCAAAAATTATCGGCTTGTGGTTGAAGTTTGATTTTGAACGGGTTTACTTTAAAAGCACCGAGCAAAAATCAAATTTAATTGTCTTCCACAATTTATAGTTTGAGTCACAACAAACAGTGTTTCTTTGGAACGGTGCATCTATTTTTCAAAACCAAATATTTAAACAAAACATCAGGAAAATTATGCTATTTTATTCGTATTTATTATTTAAGGTAGACATTTTACCACAATTGTTAACTGAATTCAACACGTATAAAAAATCTTAACTTTGTACTATTCTATATCGAAAAATTAAAATTATACCCTACATTATTTACTTGTACGGAAAAAAATCTTCATGTTGCCTTTTATTTTTTTAACCGTGGCTGTGTCTTAACACCCGTCTTCTGCAATAATTTAGGTAATTTAAATTAGTTTAAAATAGTTGATTCAAAATAAAAACGAAAACTGTAGTGGAAAACAATTACGGACTTGGCCAGGGAAGCGTCTGGGGAGTGGGGGTTGTGTAGACCAAAAAAGAAGAAGACTTCCATCTTGAACAGTTTATTGCACAACCCGAATTGCGAATTGGCTTGTCGATGATTCGGGCTGAAGCTGGCCTTGGATGCACATAACGAATCTGGCATATTTGCTTGATGCACATTAAGCAATATATTGGACGGAACCTGGCAAATGCAAATACAAGGCGGTTAACCTGTCCGTCCGACGAAAGCAAAACCCCAATTCTGATAACAGTGAATTTAACTTACTTGAAAGTCACTAGAGACGAGTTACTACAATACGTTTGGGAAAAACTCCTGCTGGCTCAGTTTTCTTTGGGTTATGATTTCTAAAAATCCAGCATCATTAACTGAAGGAACACCGTTAATTTTACGTAAAACCTCCTCTTGGATTTTTTTAAGCAACAGTATCTGCTGCTGAGAAGTTTAGGGACGATCATAAAAAAAGGGATTTTTTTTTTAATTTGTTAGATGAAAGTAAAGGATTAATAGCAGGCAATACTTTATGGATAATGATAAAAATAAACTCTGGTAATGAATTCCAAAAATAAAAAAGCCTTATTATAAATTCTCTATTTAGTAAGAACATGGTAAATTATCATTGCTGTTTACGTTACCAACAAAAGCAATGTGTTGTTTGTAATTTTCTTGTACATCGCGGAAGCATTTTTATTCCTTTCGAAAAGGGCATAATATGATTAGGATAAATTAAACTTTATTGGATTAAATATATAACTCCTTTAATAAAGCGAATTGTAATCGTACTAATCACGAATCTTAATCAATAACCCGATCATCAACAGTGCCAAAAGCAAAGTATGAACCTTCATCCATAATATCAATCAATTCTTAGAAAGACCGTTTAATCAAAAACATACGTGACAATTAAAGGTTCTAAAAATTAAACCTTATAACCCGTTTCGTCATGGTGAGAGTTTCAAACTCTATGTTCAGTTTGGAATTTTAATAACACATTTATTTTGCAGCTATAAAAAATAATTGAAAAAGTATATTCCTATAAATATTTTAGGGTGATGATTGTTATGAATACTAACATTCACAGTAACATCTACAGTACACATCTACCAAACAGTGTTAACAGAGTAAATCGAAAAAAAAATCCGCAAAAGTTTGCTAAGCTAAGGTTATCAAACTTCGCTTAAACATTAACACACTAACATTTTAAAGTCTATATATATTATAACAGTAAAATTGATTATGTATAAAGTCAAGGTCGGTTGTTAATTCAGAATCAGCAGAAAAACTTAGTTGTTATCATAATCTTAATCTTGCTAAGATTGAAACCAGTGAAGAAATTAAGCCATTCAAGGAAATTGAAAAAGGTATATACACAAATTAGGCATATACACACATGTCTAGGCATACAATGGCTACCCAACCCACCTTTAATAAACACATCGATGATGTGATTATTCCACTTAAGATACTTGCCAAGGAAATAGTTGTTTTGGACTGTTTGCAGTGGGCAAACACCCGGAAGCCACACTTACGTGCCATTCTTTTCCTAAACTACAGTAAAAATTAACAACAACTACTTATATCTCCAAAAACCTATTTAAAATGAATATTTTAAAACATAAAGCTTTAACTGTAGGATTTGGATTCCAATGTATTTATTTTTCCAATGTATTTCTTACCATTGATACAAGAATGATACCAAGAATGGAAATTAAACATGCACTGTTAAATGCTTTTAGACTAAAAGTAATTTCAAAGTGGGGCAAAAATTGGACGCCTTAGATTTAGGATAAATTTCAGGGGGTTTTATTCCTACTTAGACTATGCATTATTTACTTTATAGATGACAAGTAGAGTTTATTTGAACCTATGTACAATTTTTATACACGCTCGCTCAGATCTATGATACGATATAAACTATGATGACTTCATCCACAATAAGGAAGACATTTAAAGTAATGTTTATGTACATCCATGAATACCATAGCTAACAGGTAAGAAAAATGTTTTAGAAGCTATCCATGAATTTCAAAAGTTTTGAAAAAATTGCTCTATCTATAATTGTGTTTTAACAATATGAAATCTTTGTTTTGAAAATACTAGCATTTCGAGCTTGGTGTTTACTAACAATTCTTTAGCACAAGCTTCTTTGGTTTTTGAAAATGCATCTACTGCTGCTACACGCATCAACTTGCCCGGAGATTTCTGAATTATATAAACTGTGGACTGTTCAATACTCCGATTCTATTTAAATCATTACATAATTTTAAAATTAAAAATATTAAAGAGGATATATAAGGCAAATACAATATATTGTAAGTGGTACACACTGAATGTAACCGGTGATTCAGACCATATATTGTGTGATCACTCGCAACTCCACCGACAATTATTTAAAACAGAAAATGATACAAGAAAAAGTGACGTTTTTTCCGTCAAACATGATCCGATGAGCGAATTTTTAGTCATACTTGTTTACATAAACAATTGATAATAACTTTGGTAGGGATAGGAATTCCAGAAAGAAATGCCAAGTTGTACATTGATGGTAAAAGAGAGGAAGAGAGTTTGGGATAGTAATTTAATGTAGACCCGGAGAGAGTAGTTAATATAGTACCTACTACAAAGCTCTTAGATATCGATAAGATATCGAAAAGGCAGGATTTACTTTCATATAATGTATGCAAAATATAATGTATGAAAAAAATCTATCTATTTATATAGCCATTCATTATATAAACGCTTTGAAAACCTTTAGACACCTTTAGAACATTCATTAAAACAAACTCGTATAGGTTAAACCAATATATAAAATATTTTATATTACGGGATGTAATTACGATGTTAGAACAAGCATTTTAAGTATTTAGTAGTATATAAACCATTGATGAAACATTACTCTGGAAACTTGTTTGAATAAATTTTACATTTGAATATAAATAAAAATAACATTTGTTTTAACAAACGAGATCTTGCTACTGTGTGGGAAATGAAATCAGGACATTATTTCTTTTAAAACCCTAGTGCAATTAAAAAGAAACGTGAGCTGTATGTAAACGCCAAGCCCAAAGCATTATGCGAAACACAAAAAATGGAATAACGATTTTAATGCTCTGTGGCCTTCCCCTTCCATTATGTTTGCTCCTGAGGATTGCCAGGGTAAAGGAGGATAAAGCCAGGCATATAGTTGCTGCCATATTTCAATTATTTTCTGTTAACATTATTTAATTTTATAAACGTCAAATCGTATGGGTACAACTATATATATTTTTTTTCCACTCTAAAACTGATTATTAAATGCACAATAAAGCAATTCTTTTTAATGGTAGTATCTTCACCTTTAGCTGATTTTTGACACTATTCTGTGTCCCAAAATCTTCGTATAGATTAGGAAAATATTTTTAAGGTTTGGAAGTAGAATATTCGTTTTTAAAAAAAAGTCTTGAAATGTATACCATATTCTATTGATATATTTAAACACTACACAATGGAACAGTTGAAGTTGTATATTCCTTTCACATACACACATAGCAAGTTACTGTTACTGTATTAAATAACTAACCCAAATTTGAAACTTTATTAACGTCGCTTTTATTTGAATTTCTGTTATTAATTTGGTTTTGGTTTTGGCATACTAAATTAAGTCAATTTATATTATTTTTAGTATTTTTCTAAATCCTAAAATTTATGATTAAATATGTAGTATGTACAAGAATTTCACTTCTGATGAGAAAGCAAAGCGATAATCGACTATCGAAACATAATTAACTGTTTTTATATTCCCACATCGAAATGCTAATTGGTATCGCTTTAAGATTATAAAGAAATGCTATAATGTCATGGTGCCCGTTTTTAGGCTTTCTGTATTTACAGTGTATCTGTAGATGATTGGCCATCATCCATTGAATATTCAACCCTAACCCAGACCTTCGGACATTTTTTTTGGCTGTGTTCTATAACATTCTATCTGTCATGTTTAGGAACGATTTTGAGTGTCCTCTAATTAGTTTTAAGCAGCGCAATGATTGATTAAAAAAAACATATGACTATTGCTCGCAACAGATAATAAAACATTAAATATACGTTTTAAAACTTAAAACACGTAAAAAAAAGTAACACTTTAATAATAATGATGTTAACAATAATATTAATATTTTAAACATAGCAGATGTGCATTTTTTAACACATCGTGTCATATTGGAGATCTTTAATCTACTTTGGTGATTTGCTGACTTTATTAAACACGATAAGGTATAAATTTGGACGTTTGTCTATATCGATTTCTCCAAGGCCCTTTGACAGGTGAGCCAACAAGCATCTGGTTGCCGAAATTGGGAGGCCTACTGATGGAAGTGATTGGGCCCTTGTTGAGATGGTTTCGCCACCTAACTGTGTGTGGTCGAAGGCTGATGTCATGATGGTAAGTATCTCGGTTCTCTTTCTCCGGTTCACTTTCTCGTGAGTTTATTGCATGCAGCATCAGGAGGATGCCTCAGGGGTCACACCGGGGACCTTTGCTTTTTGTATTGTTCATCCAACGGACATTGGGCAAGAAGATGAAGATGAAGACAAAACAACACTACTGTTTGCCGACGATGTCAAGATCCTCCATCACAATCAGAGCCCTCAGAGTGATTGCGCGGATCTTCCAGAGAGATCTGACGGCTGTCGAGGAATGGTGTCAGTCAGCAAAACAGCATAAGATAAACATAAACTTCGACAAATGTTCAGCTCGTTACTGTATTACAAACTTATTACAAAAACCCCATATAACCGATTAACATGACTATTACTTGGCGGGTGAAAGTATTGGTTGTCGTCGTGCTGACGTCCAGGGACCTTGGGTGGTTATTTTACCCACTGATTTAAGATCAACGACCCATGTTAAATGACATTTGTATCCCTGAGGGCTTTCAATGATCGCTGGGCTGTTGGAGTCGAACCTCCAGATATTATGGACTGATTGCGGTACTGACTTGCGACTTTGAAGGTGTTTGTAATAGTGCCGCAACGTCAGACCCATCCCTTTGATTTACTGTAGCGTGTGGTGTGGACACCAAACCAAGTGGGCCTCGGAAGCAGATGGAGAGAAGTCCAAAACAGGATTTCCTGCGGCTGTTGTTGGGTGTCGGAAATGGGTTTTCCCTTTAGAGGCTTGTCCCCCTTAACGAAATAAAAGGGCTGCTGGGTTCTTCACGCCCTTCAGTGCAGGACGGAACGCTCAGGATTGCACTGTTCTCTTTAAATACGAGGGGTCATAACAGGACGGTGGATTGTCCAGCCATCCTTGCCCACATTGGCCACATTTGGATTACGCCTGCTTCAGTGGAAACGAGGTCTAGGACTAGGACTTATTCGAGAGAAGAAGTCCTGAGGCCGTATTACAATGCCATACGAATGTCACAGCACGATGAACAGAGTCCAAATCCTAGGAAATAAATCGCTCCGCACCTTGGACTTTGTTACGGCGACCAGAGTTCATTCAGAAAAGGACCTCAATAATGTTATATGTGAATGAAAAATGCCTTTTTGACCTACAGACGTTAACTAACAAACAGTTAACACACACACACACACACACAAACAATCACACACACACCACACACACACACACCCGTGAATCTTTAACACACACAACACACACACACACACCCCGTGGAATCTGTGACCTGATAACCTGATACATTACTATTGTTATATTAATTTTTAGATTTATTTATTGGGGTTAACGTGGGGTTAACGTTATATTTAGTTGCTTGTTGTTCTTAAATCTAATGTTTTCCGCTTACATGCTTACATGTAATTATTGGTTATATGTTATATTATATGTACTTTATATATAATTATTGTTTATTGATACGATTTATTTATATATGTTTGTTATATTATCATGTTATTATTGTTGTTATTCCTTATTGTTGTTATTCTTATTGTTTCAACATTCTCTTGCTGTTAAATAAATCGTAATAGTAATGTGATTGGTTGTGACAAAACTTCTAAAATTATTGAATATATTATTATTGGTTCTATTTATGACCAGTTGATTATATGCTTGAGCAGTTTGTCATAACCCGGACCGGAGTTTTCTATTAAATCATTCAGTGCTGATCATTTTTTGCGCATTTTTGCGCATATAGAGTTCAAGATCAACAATATATTATTAATATACAATGTATTTAATTTCTTATTGTAAGATCGTATAGCCTGGTAAGTTTTTTTACATTTACATTTATTCATTGTAGTTTAAGTTATTTTAGAATTATGATATTGGAAATTGTATAATGGATTTGCCGTTGGAGAGTGAAAATAAATAAATAAATAAATAATATAAATAAATAATATATAAATAGTATCCTGATTTCCAATGTTCCAATCAATACTTACATATGAAACAGGTTGAAGAGGTAAATGTTACATACGGTTAAAATATTTGTTAAATACCGCCCATAACAAAATAAAAAAATAATGTTATAAACTGCATTAGGCGAACTGTGAAGCCGTTTAATGACTGGCATTAAACAAACCTTAACATACGCATAATGAACACAAAATATATTTATCGATTACAATTGGAACTGTGGTTTCTGGTCGGAGTATTAACCAAGTTTGTGTCAAATGTATATTAATCAAGTGATGGAAACCTAGGTGAATTTTGTTTAGAGTCGTAAACTCAAAGATATATACCCCGAAATACCAAACCATAATAAGATAACTGTATAGTTACTGAGACATAAAAGGCAGTAATAGGAATGAGAATAGAGTCTGTAAAACATTTGTTGTTAAATTTTTTTAGTCCAAAAATGGTTCCCTAGATTTTTTACAGTTAGATTAGATTTGACCTGGGTGCGTAACTTCCTCACCATTAATATACGAAGGGTGGCGACAATAAAATAATGATTACTGATGTGACAAAATTGCCTTAAATTTAATCGGTTTTAAGCTTAGGATTTTGTTCTCTCTTCTAATGTAGTTCACACACCAACCTGGGGGAAAAAATTTTGCACTCAATTTTTGTGAGCGCTTCCTGTAATTGATGGTTAAACATTACTGGAACGCATCTACTGGTAATATCCTCCAAGATTCTCATTACAGTTTTTTGGACATCTTTTTATTCTTAGAAAATGGTATCCCTTGAATCGCCATTTTTGACACTTAAAATTGTAAACAATAGGCGCAAGGAGCGATATCTGGTGAATAAGGTGGCTGTGTAAGTACTGAAATTGTTATGAGGGTTTAGAAATTTGCTGTACTGAACAGAAACAGTATTGGGATGGGAGTATTATCTTGCTTCAAGAATCAAATTACGAGCAAAATTTTAGCACACATACAGAATGAACTCCTTTTTTTAAAAAGTTTTTTTCTAAAAATATTTTTGTAATAATATTGGTTAAATGTTTATGCCGGGAGGCACAAACTCTTTATTTAACCAAATACTTTGAAATAAAAAAAGCAGCACACAGGCCATGCAATTTCAATTTTGAAATTGGAAATGGGGAGCTTTTTATTGGCTTGGGTGATCCCTTTGAGCACCATTGGCAAACTTTGGGACGTTTTTGCCTCTAGATTAGTACTGAAAAATACCAACTTTCATCAATTAGTGGAAATACACGGCTTAACAATTCTGGGATTGATTTCGCGTTTGCTCTATCAGATTGGCCTACCACACATTTTTTAATGTTACTTCTCGCTGTTGTGGTGTAAGATTTTTTGGGACCATTTTTATGCACAAATCCTTTCTCCATATCAAACATCCTCACATTAATTACTAGACGAACAGTTTTATCGATTAATGTCTTTCTGTAAATTGTTTTGTCCACGGATAATCCTCTGATCAGGACCCTGACTAAGTTGACAATCCGTCCCATGTGATTGATAGTCGTTCTACTGAGGTGTTCATCTTCAAACATTTGTATCCTGCCTTTCTTCACTAAACATTTTATATGCCAAACGAAATCATTGAAGCACTTGACATAAACCTCTTCTGCAAACAGATTTCTGAAGCTTAACAGTAAGTTTGACGTGGCCGCTTACGACCCCAATTTAACGTAAAAAATTACATACCGTTGCGCAAATATTATGGCGATTTCCCATTTTTTTTCCCCCCCCGTGGGAAAAAAAAACGAGAAAAAAAAAAAACACAAACACGGTTTTAAGTTTTTTTTTTTTTTACGTTGCAATTTATAAGATGAATCAGTTGCATCGATTTGCCACTTGGTTAGAAGCGAGCTTATAGATCACGGTCAAAGAGATGTTCCTTCGCACGCCTGCAGGGTTTACCACATCTGGCAAAGAAAAATCAATCTCATTACTTTAATTGTCGCTGCCTTTTTGATAATTAGCAGTTCCTATAATTGAAGATAAGGCCATATTGATAACAGTAACTGTAAACAATGGCTGGAAATCCCATTTAACAAATATATTGGTAAGTAAGTGAAAAACTAACTGAGATTTCATAAATACAGAAACGTTACCTTATTATCTAAATACTTTTGCGACATAAACGCATTTCCTTGTTATCAAAATTTTTGAAGGAACTGGCTGATGTAAATTATTCAGAGTGACACAACACATTAGTGGCCTAGAGGAACACTAAAAAAGATCCAAAAATGTGTAAAAAAATGGGCTCACTCAAAGCAGCAGAGTTTGCGTGATAAATGACACTTATTTAAGCTTTAAATTTCCCTAGAGGGTTGGTTACCCACTAAGCGAAACCCGCATCTATTATTATTTCACTCACTTTATTACAGACATACATGTGTAGATTTTGTACGTTATACACTGTAATAAGTATATTTTTAAAGGTATTAAAAAGGTAGTAGTAGTGTGAGTCTGAAATAAAGGTAAACAAATAGTAAATCACTATCACCAATAAATCCTAAATTAAGGTTTCAAAATTTCATAGAAAGAATTTAAAAATAGTTTTACTCTCTTATACCCATATAGCCTTTTATTAAAAATCGTGATCGGTGAAAATTTAATGTACTCGTGAAATAATAGTTCAATCAATCTTACAAGGCTTACCCCCCACGGGACGTAAAAATAGTTATATAACTATTAAACGAAGTAGTATTTGATGGTGCCATACTGGTCTTCTCTGATTGCTAATATTATATATATATGGGTGGTGGTGTGTGTGTGTGTGTTGTGTGTGTGTGTGTGTGTGTTGTGTGTGTGTGTGTGTGTGTGTGTGTGGTTTCGTTTTTTAAGATTTTCATACATACAGATACTTTCCCGAAAACAATGAACATAAACTGTGGTCAACTTGCATGTTTTATGGTATCACTGTCCTTAAAACATATAGTGTTGCACTAATGAAATAATTTTTCTCAAGACATCTTTCCACGTAATCACATAATACAACATAATTGGTATAATTTACAAACTCTGATCTATCTATCGAAGGTACTACCACAACGGAAGAGTACCGCACACAATTTCAAAAATGTTTATAATTGACCTACAAACGTTCACTTAATTACTCCTGTGATTATTTATTCTGTTTACCGTTAATGATATAAACATTTGTAAACCTCGAAAATGTTTGTACTTCGTCGATGTATAAAAATTACTGTTTTTTTGGTTTTTTTCCAGCGCCTTCATCGGTTTACCATTAGATTTATGTAACTCTCAGCCATATACATCCCAATGAACAATATTTAAACTCAGTGTTGCACCATTTTTAAGATATGTTTCTCATAATATGATTTTGTATAAAATATTTTCGAAAACGGATTACATTTTTACCTGGATTTTGCTAAAGCAACCTCAGCGGTGACTGAAGTACTTGTACTTGCGAGGTCTAATTTAGGATCTTATTATTTGGTGTACTTGAATATTCACAAGTAATATAATAAAAAACCTCATTAGTTCAACAGTATTTTTTGCACTAATGTACTTAACGTATTCAAAATGGTTATTTTTAAAAACGCGTTGAAGTTGTATAGATAATGTTTTTATTTAATAACGGGATATATATAAGGGAGGTTGCACATTATTTGGTATTTTAAAAATAACATGCACTGCAACTCAAACTTTGGGCAAGGTAAGGGACCTAACAAGAGAATCATCCTTTATTAATGCAAAAACTGTGGTTCATTTGTGTCTTCATATTTCTCATTTTTTCTTTTACGTTTTGAGAAACTTTAGACTTCTCTCATAAGCAGTTTTGGAAGTAAAATTATAATCTTACAGTCATACTCTTGCGTGGAATGTAGAAGATACTGCATAAAATGTTGACACTTTGTGTTGAGTTCTACAACAATCACATATATGTTTTCACGAGAAAAAAATTTTTTTTTAATTTTACAGTCAGTAATGCCTAATTTACCATTATGATTGTGCAATGTGCAATTTGAAAATTGATGTCCGTTGTGAACAATTTCACATATGTTCTTAAAAACCTCTGTAAATGTAATTAACCCAATACCATAAAAATATGGACATAAGGTTAGTTTGAACATATTGGTATTATATTATCTATAAATTTTACGAAGATGTATAAATATTTAAATATATATCTAATGAAGTTTTAACAGTAAAGATTAATTGGAATAATTTCAAGTTTGCATCCAAATAGCAAATGAATAATCTAAGTATTATGGCAATGTGGCGTGGAATTGGTTAGTAGTGATTTTGTAATGATACGATTAATTCTTCCCCTTATGTTTTATTACCTAGATAAGTAAATTAGGCAATTTATTTTTGATTCCTTACATCCAGAATAAAGAGAAAATTTATAGAAATCATGCTTGTTGATATTAATTTGGGGTATTTTTTATACTAATAAGAACAAATAATACTTAGTTTTGTTACAACAAAAAATAGTAGTAAACACCCTAATCTTAATAAACAACACCGACGTTTCACTTGGTCTCCTATACGGGATTTTTCATTTTTGGTGTTTATGGTAACCGTAGAAACTGAGTCCATTATCTTTCATCAAAAGTTAAACTTATAGTTCCCCAAAATATTACTTTGGTGGTTTTTGTACGAATTACCCCCCCTCATTTATTGCATTAGCACCTACCCAGCTATTTCTTTCACGAATTAAAAATAAGAAAAGAATGATAATATAAATAAAAATTATATCTAATATTTAAATTTAAATCACAAAAGACAACACAAATCAATTTTAACTTTAAAAAACCGCTATTAGCAACAACTGTATATATATTAGCCGATTAGCCTTTATAACATAATACATTTGTTTTATGTGGAAGTTTTTAATATTTATTTATTATCATCTCGTTTACATGTACAATTGACTCGAGAATTTGGTTCAATATATAATATTGTATTAAAACTAACGTTTAAACCAAATAATTAAAAAATATCTAAATTCGAATAACAATTACAATTTTCTGTTTTTATGTATACAATGTAAGTTTAAGCGGAATAAAAAGCTTGTCTTACTTATTAAATACAGTTTAAGTGTGGCATAATAAACATAATAAAATAATATATAAAATTAGATTACAGACAAAATTCGTGAAAAGTTGCAAAAAAACCATGGTTTTATTTTTATGAAGCCACAGGATGCATAACAAAAAACGAGAAGAGCTAGAAGAGTGTGCAAGAAATTATTTTATGAATAAGTAGAATAATTACTATATTTACAAAATGTTAACATTCGTACAATAACGGAAACACACATCAAACGGTCGCATGTGTATAATACAAATGTTAGATATCTGAAAGTTCTGCGGGTATCCTTTTGCCATACATTTGTGTTATTAGTTACTTCATCAGAACCTGTAAGACGAATATTATAATCTCTTAATTGACTTGATTGATTTTTAATACATAATGTAATGTGAGTTAACCCTTACGCTGTTTATTTCTTTTACTGATGATTTGAAGACAATAATAACGTGTCGTTGAAACCTGATATTTTTATAACGGAACTGTGTTTTGTTACAAATATACCCATCTGTTTTCTTCTGCCACTGTTAAATTAATGTGAAAGAGATTGTAAGTTCTTACCAACATTGATGTTAAGGTAAGAACTAATAAATGTATAGATATTGGTAGGTAGCTAATCCAAGATACATATAAATACTTCGATGTATTTGTTCTATAAGTAGAACTAGATTGATTAAAGGTATCTGTTATCTGTGTATTTCGCACAAATACTTTTATGCAAACAAGGTGATACAACTATAGCGGGTGTTTTACGTTGATAATTTTAGTACTATTTTAAAAGACCTGCTACCGATCGCAGTGTTTTTACAAATATAGGTATATTTATGTAGAATAGAATAGAAACATTTTTTATTTCTAAAAAAATATACACCCAAGATATTAGGATAAATAGTAAATTACCCTTTTTATATTTACTTAATAAGTGGCGATAAAATAGAACAATTTAATGTAAGTACAGTATTTGGATAAATATTATTTATATAATTTAGTAAACTATATATTACATATTAACATATATTCTACAATGGAAATTAGCCCACATGGGCAAGCACCTGTGCAAAGACTAGAGTCGTACTAAAAAGTTTATGTCATGTAATTTTTGAAAAGAGTGTTACTGCTACGTGTCGGTGTGTTTTAAGGCATAAAATGTAGAAATGTAGTTGTGTGGTGAAGCAGATAGAATAGAATAGATAATACTGTGTTATTAAGTAATTAGTAAACAAAACCATCGGTAGAATTAAGACCACATACACAAGGACCGGGATATGACGAGCGCCGGGGGATTAGGAGGGGTTCAAGGTCAGGTTGGTCCCCAGTTCTGAGTGAATGTAAAAGTCTCGAAATCCTTGGACTAACAATGTGTAACAACAGTTCTGTGACATTATATTTAAATTTTGTAATACTACCTGATTCAAATAAATTTAAATGCGAAATTTGTTCCATATGTTTCTAAATAGAGAATATGTGAAATATATTAAGGAATTTGGTTTTTGAATAGGATTTACCCTAATCTAATTACATGAATACCAACATGTTCTGAAAATATATTGTTTGGTAAGAGTGCAAAATTTCTGGTAATATTGGGTATTAGCGTTTTTGTTAGATGTGAATTATAAAATTTTTTATATATAACGGTCTAAGTGAAAGTAGGAGGATTCCAGAAAGAGAGACTCAGTTGGATAACGCACATTTTTTTCAACCCTGCCTTTAGTATACTCTTTTGCGTAATGAAAAGAGTTTCAAGAAGCGATTTACACGCACCCGCCCCACGCGATGTTACCGAAGGAAAGAAGTGACTGGACGTAAGCATAATACGCTAATTTTATCTCGTTTCCGTCTAAAATTTCACTAGTTTCCAAAATGCTAAATATACTTTCTAATGTTGTAGGACTAATCAACGTGCTCAGATCATTTTAAGAGCGAGAGTTAAAACAACTCCCAGGTATTTGTAGCGTTTTACGAGCTCAATTTCTTTGCAGCCACTGTCGAATTCGAGTAACTACCGCACTGATGAATTATTAGGTCTTTCAAATTACATTCCTTACTAGAATGCAGAGAAATAGCCATAAATTTTGTTTTGGAAATATTCAATGAAAGAATTATTTTGGTCAAACCATTTTGTTAACGTCTTTAGTCACTCACTGCATGTAATTTAACATCTCGCTAGTTTTACCTGAAATGAAAATAAAACTGTCATCGGCAAACAATAAAAGCTTCCCAAATAAAATAATACTGGAATTTTATTGATATAAATCAAAAATAAATCTGGTCCTAACGTACTGCCCTGGATTAACCCCTAATCGAGTTTGTTCGCCACTATTATGTCTACAGGTGAAAACCACTTGACGCCTATCTTTGAATAACTACTAAACCAAAGCCAAAGCGGTACCGCGGACGCCTATAGCTACTAATTTGTCCAAAAGAATACTGCGATAAATTGAGTCCAACGCCCTTTTCGATCTAAGAATATGAGATGCTTCTATTGTTTTTAGATAGATTGGTATTTAAATCTTTATTTATGTCAAATAAAGCATCATTTATACATTTTGTCACTCCTAAATCCATACTAATTTTAATTAAAATGTTATTTGTTTTCCAGGTAAGATACTAGCTGACCTTCTAACTATTCGTTCTAGTACTTTGGAGAACACGCTT
The DNA here is from genome assembly GCF_021130785.1 of Homalodisca vitripennis. Lineage (NCBI taxonomy): Eukaryota > Metazoa > Arthropoda > Insecta > Hemiptera > Cicadellidae > Homalodisca > Homalodisca vitripennis. Next base: position 108,773 of record NW_025776600.1, on the reverse strand, counting down.
AGCAAAGAGATTGGACGGAAATTGCTTTGTACTGTAAATGTCGTTATGTTTTGTGTATGGGAATTATTTTTTCCCTATTTAAATTTTATCCGGGAAAATTCCTGTTAAAAATTACTGGTACTAATTAAATGTGTCAAAGGTTTTAATATAAAGTGAATATTATTTGTAAGAAGGTTAGCTGATACCCCCATCTATCCCCGGGGCAGACCCTTTCCTAAGTACAGTCAACTTTCGTAGTACATCTTGGTACCGAAACAGTACACAGTGTGAAGTGCGTGCCCAGTGTGTAGTCAGTGTCCCTCACTACTCGCTCCCCTCCTGCGTCTATCTCTGTTGCCAGGTTACTACCAACAGCGGAAAAAAATGTGTTAAAATCATTGGAAACTTTTTTTAAGAGCATTGGGATTCATGATGGCTCCTGGAAGATGCTTTGTAATGGGAAACGAGTCCTTGGTGTTGACTCTTCCAGCTAACTCATTTATAATACCCCAAATAATTTTGGATCCCTTTTTGTCTCTTTTAAATTTTGTTCTATAATATTTTCGCTTTGCAAATGTTACAGAGTTGTTTAAGTTTTGTCCTAAGATCAATGTATTGTTTCTTCTTCAATTCATGGTTAAATGGTTGCCTTTTCAAAATTTTACACTCATTTTATCCCGTTTACTTATCAGGTTTATTAAGCTTTTTCTTTCGGGTGGTCACGTTTTTTATTTCTATTTTTGCAATTTTTGCTTGTGAAATTGAATTATTTATAATATCATAAAAAAACTAGTAGAGCACTCATTGACATCAAAACTGTCCAGGACGGATTCCCAGTTTGGGTTGGAGAGTTATTGTTTGACATTTTTGTGATATATTTACTTATGAGGAAAAAGTCTGTTAGCAATGTATCTACTTTGTGTATAAATACAGTTAATTAACATAAAATTCAGTTAAATTAAGCACCTAACCTATCAAGTATCACATTGAAATAAAAATTAATAATCAGCAATAAAAAATCAATAAAAATTACAACGAAAAATCCTTCTATTTTGTAACTATACATTATTTTTTATGATAATATAATTTTTTAAATATAATAAGCATGACTACTTCAGTTTAAATTAATTACATTTCAAACATATAAAACATTATTTAAAACTTTTACAAAAACAAAGGTTTTAAATATTTGTTTATTTAATTAAATGTAATTAAGTTAACAGTAGCCAATACAAGCTCCATCTTCAACATTCTACATAAATTTAACAAACAAAAACTTATATAATATAGCTTTACGATTATATTATAAAAGAAAATTTAATGACAGTTTACTGTCGCTGACGCTAATATGGGTGGATTTTAGTTATATTTCTTGATAATAAGACCAATGAATACAATTAGTAAAAAGCAGATGGATATCATTTCTTGCTACTAGTATAATATTACGTCCTTTGCTCCAAACTGCATGCAACGTTAATGCAGAAAAAGGCAGGTGTAGATCCAATATTGTAAGATTAAATGGTGTATGATATTGTGCCTGCCTTGCTAAGGTAATCATTAATATACTTTCATCCTCTTCTTTGTATTTTTAATAGTCTAGTCAAAAATTTTTTTTTTCTGAATTATTGTAGTGAATTTATAACATTTCTAGTTATGAATAGCAAAAGGAAAAATCATATCACAACACGTATCTTGCACCTACTCAACTGACATTATTTGAACACTTCCAAACCTATATCTAAAATCACCCTCAATTGTTAGTTACGAAACGCTCATCTACATTTTACAGAAGTCTCATGCACTTCTTAAGCAGACCTGATCCTTACGAAGGACAATCTTAATTTCTCTTTCTACTTTCATGAATTCTAGAGGCTTCTTTTTATCATATTGTTTTGATTACTTTTTTATTGGATTAAACAAATTCATATTATACCTTCTTTTATTAGATTTCTTTTATATATTTTATATTTAGTATACACATTGACCAGGAATAAACCCTAAGCCAATAGAAACTTTACATTTTACAACATGTTTACAATTATAAGAGCTATAGTATCACTATTTACTGGCTCATTATAGTTTTGGTTTCACGGTGTAAACTTTTTTTATTAATCATGACTGTTAAGATGTCTAAATTGTTCCGATAGAAACTTTGTAATATATATGTATATGTTTCCTCACATCATGCCTTTCATTATTTTCAATTGCCTTTTGGTATTTTCATGAGTTTGTTATATAACATGTTCATATTACTCATATTCGAGACATATTTAACCCTTATTACTATTACGCTTAAACCCTACTCTTCTCATCCATTTTGATTTCTTCAGTATGACAATTTTTTTTATATTCATGAGTGCTCAGATTAGTATCTCTTAATTAGGGATAATAATTTTTCATGGATTCTCTCTTGCAACCATTTATCAAAAACTCAAATCATTATTAATGTTTTATATTTCCTTCGCAAAAAGTGAATGAAAAGGAAAGAAACTAGGACATTTTAACTAATTTCATAGACGCCTCAGTCTTATATAAATTTCCTGTCCAACAAGACATTCAACATACAATGGCAGACTAACAAATCAGTAAACTATTACAAAATTAATTTACTATTGTTGACAATAATAAAAAAGGTAATTACTCTAAAATTGGAAAAATCAAATACAATTTTATATAAAAACACAAATTTACAGTGAATTAACGCAATACGTTTCTGTTTTGAAGTCAGTATTAATCTAAGAGTATATTTTCTGCAGTTATTGCTTAATCAAATCAGCTGGAGTGTTGTCTGATGAATTAACTGGCGAATGGGTTTTTGATAATTAATTATGTTGTCAAAGTATTAAAAATGCCTTTTGTTTAGAAGTTAACCCTGTTATTTTTCTTATGTCACTGTTTTTATTTTTCTTAAGTGGGTGTATAAATTGAGTGTGCTTGGATTGTGACACACAAAGCTTAAAAATAGAATGCAGGGCTTCAAGGTTGTAATTAGGTTAATTTGTTATAGAAGGTTTGCAATTTTCTTAATTTGTTATACTATAATATATAAATGTTCTTAAGCGTAGTAGAAAGCTTAATAATTGAAACAATTCTATAAATCAGAGTATACCACTAATCCCAGACCATTAATAAGCTTCTATTCAGTTTATTACATCACTGACAATCATAGCATAGGCATAATCCTACCTGAGTCACTTGGAGAGAGAAGGAAGTTTTAAATTCAATATCGTGAGATTAATGATACCTTATATTGTGTTTTCTTAGATCCTTCTGCTTCGTGCCATCACTTTTTGTCGTAATTATAACTCTTCATCTATTTTCCAAATTCTATTGTCTTGACCTACTACATGATATAAAATATTGTAGTAAAAAATACCTAAAAGTAGCCTAACGCAATTTAAAAAATTATAAAATTTCTAATATAAAAAAATGTGTTAGTTTATATTATTTAAATATGTAATTCATAATTTATTTACTCCAATTAAATTTTTAAATTTGAACGTCAATTTTACCTTTTTTAAATACAGAAAAATAACGATGGTTGATAAAACTATTTTAGATAAATAAATTATATTTATTTTTGCTAACAATATTTGCATGATATTCCTTTTCACTTCTCGTACTGTGTTATATTAATCGGTTATATTCATTTCGATATTTAATTTAGCAAAGTATTTATTTCTTTTTGCAAATGAGAAAAGTGTTGCAAATGGAATAATAAAATACAACTTGTTACATAGCTACACTAGCGTTTGGAAAAATTCCATAATATCAACTGATCCCAAAACGTTTCCACAATACCAACACGTTAGGAATCTCTACAGCAAAGTTATAATTCTAAGCTGGATGAGATGCTTTTGACAGACAAAAAACGTAACGTAACCTTCTGATGAATATTCATGATGCTCTACTCGGAGCATCTTAATGTTAGATATATATTTGAGCTGCATAATTTATACAGTTTAGTAAATGCTGTACATTTTTAATATGAAATAATCTGCAATACGTTAATCGTGTGGAGCTTAAAGTTTGTAAGTAAATTTAAATAATTAAAATTTAATACGATGGTGTATTTAAAAATGTACTTTTCATGGTTTTAGATTTTATATTTGAACTCAGAGTATTACATCCGCTTAAATACATTTAAATATTAACCAATGGAATGTTTTAGTACCCAGTAGGGTTCACTTCTACCCGGCTTATACGAACCAGTTGAACCCACCACTGGGCACAGCAAAAACCGATGTGCCACTTCAATCTGGGAAACCTTATGGATGTCCAGTAGCGGCACATCACTAACCGCAAATGTTGAGATTCTGGGGTTCATGGGCAATTCGATAGGTCTAGTCTACTCTGGAAGATGACTGTTGGAGTTGGTGGGGTTTGTTCCCCTACCTCAGAGGTTCTTGTTAACCTCAACAAGGGTGTGCCACCCTCTGCCTACTTTGACTGAAGAGGCTGGTTTATAGCTGGCCTCCCCTTCTTCCGGGATGACTTTGAGGTGTAGTGCCCTAATTCTTCCTCATAGATTTTGATAGGAGGCGGCCCCTACTCCCTAAACTTACCCATCATGAATATCATATCACTCCGGAAGCAGCGCAAAGGTTCTTACAGGACTAAGTGCAACTTATAAGCTTCTTTTTCTTAGAGAAAAAACGAAATTAAATTTTTAAAACATCTTCAATTTAAAATAACATAAAAACCAATCCTTAACATACATATAGATTTTGGTTTGCCATTCTTACTATTAAATAACAATATTTGTATAAATAATAAATGATTTTTTTGTCCCTACACGAATTATTAGGAAAGTAATAAACTACAAACAACCAATAATTGGTTTAAACTAGTTTTTTTTTTGGAAAAAGAGGATTATACAAAAATATATGTGCCATATCTTTAATTACAAGTGCTTATTATCAAACTGCAGGATGTCGTAACAATTAATAGTTAAAAAGTTTTCAGTATATAATTAAGTACCGTACACTTGTAAACAATAAAATTTTATATATTTACAGTTTGTTTTGCATCTATTCTAATTTATATTCTAATGGCACATTGCAACTCATATTAGTTTCAAAATATGTCTTTTTTTCCAGAAGCCATAAACGATACAGCTATCATTTTTCTCTAACAATATTTATTTACGCACTAATATAAACAAACACCTGAACCCCCAGATAACTGTCAGTGAATTAGTAGATTAGTGTGCCTGTGTATAAATGTCTGGTACCCACTTAGTAAGAGAAAATTATACTGTGATAAAATATGGAGTACAAGTATTACTGTAAAGCGTTTAGAGAGCCCAGTAAATTGGTGCAGTGTCGTTGTAATAAAACCTGTTGTTATATATAAAGAACACAAATTGATATTTATCTCCCAAGTTGATACCTCACTCCTGTTACAGCGTAAGAGGTAAACCAATACTGCTGTAAACGAGTTGTAACAGTACAAACCATGTTAAACATATTATTTTAGTATAGTAAATAATGGTATAGGTAAATGGCTGCTGTTGAACTTTATTAATTCCTCAATTTTGTTGTAAAGAAAGAGTATATTACTACATGGAGACGCCAAAAATGCAAGGAGTTGAACTTATATTATAGTTTTAAATTTATGACGTAAAAATATAAAGGTTTTTTTATGATTTCATATGATTATATACCAGTACCAGACAGAACGTACATAAGAGTAGATAAATTTGGCTGAACATAATAAGCAACCACGGAATCAACCATCGATTTTAAGTATATAAACTAACGCAAAACATATTTAACTTATAGATATTCATAATTAGCATTATATTACTTGTTTGTGGTACAAAATAATGTTTTACTATGTAAATTGAAAGAAATTGAAATAATGTGTATAGTGACTAACGACATTGGCAAGAACAATGGTGATGATTATGTGCTTATAATGTCAAAATTTAATTTAGAACATTGCAGAATACTGTGATATGAAATGCCCATAACGTTATATGGTTCGTATATTTGTTTTCAGTAGTTTTAGATGATCATGGATATCCGACAGTCACGAATATAGATGACTCAACTATTGTGGAGTCAGTTTAATAAAATGCACCCTTATAGACCAATAGATTGTATGAATATGAGTGCAAACGATATTACAATGTAATGCGTGAAAGTAGCGTGCAGGAAGCTCACTAACTGGGCTGACACAGGTAACAAGGCTTACATTATAGTAATGTACTACCACACCCCTACATTTATGGTCTGTATCACGGTCCATTTACGTAGCACATGTAGCTGTCACATTTGTACCACGTAGTTTTTTACAATGTTAGAGGATGACTACATTATTTTATACAGAAATTTGCACCATATAATACCTTTTTCGTACGGTAAAATGTAAATGAGCAATGCAACTCGTAAATCACAAAATAACATATTTGGGCAATTTAATCCTTTTTTATGAAAATTTCCAAGTATAATCAAGTGTTACATATGCTGAAACATCATAACTTAAATAAAGAGATGCTAAATAATATATCGTTTTACATGCAGATCGTAACAATGATTACAAATATAGCTAGACTTATTCATGGTAATTAAAAAAGAACATTTATTTTATAAATGTAAGTAATTTTCATTGAATGAGGAACTGTTGTGATAAAAATACAATTGCCTCAAGTTTTAATTTGATATAATTAGAAAACTGTATATTTTTTTTAGGAAAATTAGCTTTTTTTAAAGTAAAATTATTCTGACATAATATTTTATAGTCATTTAGACTACGACCCTGTAAAAATAGGGCAAATAACCACGGTAATTAAATTATCTATTTATAATGTACGGTATTACATGAATTACGGAAAATATGTGAAACTTTTTTATATTAAAAACCTAAATAATAAAATGAGTACTAATTCAAAGCTTACTTAATGATGTACAATTTTAAATGTCAAATAATCGCACTACATTTTTGATACTTCAAAACAAAGTTCCATTATAGTACATAGTGTATTGTACTGGAAAAAGTATCATAAAAACCCACAATATATATGTTTAGAACCTCATAAGATGATATAACAACCTCATAAAATATATATGATAACCTTCATTCTTATATTTGTTTATATTTTATTTTAAACATGCTTTTAATAATGTTATTGAAAAGCAACGAACTATTAAGCATTTCGAGTAGAAGAAACATGTTTGGGTTTTTTTTTACCTATATATATATATATATATATATATATATATATATATATATATATATATATATATATATATATATATATATATATATATATATAGGTATATAGCAAAATTAAATTTCTATAAACATTGAATCGCAAACATTTTCTATAACTTGCTCCGCCGGGACTTGAATCCGAATCTCTCACATGCCGGGTGAATGTGCTAGTAATTTATTCAATTCAATGTATATTTAAATTAAATTAGGCTATTGACACTTATACAAATTTAATGAATGTAAATAAAAGTCATTTGACAGGTATTTGGTCTTCCGATCATATGTTAGTTTGTTTATTTAAATACATATGTGAAAGAAACGGCAAAATACAAAATAATTGAATCGTAAAAAGTGAGGGCCTGTGGTGTATTGGTAGCACATGCACCCGGCAAATGAGAGATCCGGGTTCGAGTCCCGGCGGAGCAGGTACTTTTTGCGATTAAATATTGAATGAAAATTATATATATATATATATATATATATATATATATATATATATATATATATATATATATATATATATATATACAAATGCTCTAAGAATATTACTTACGAATGACGTAAGACACAATTAATTAAAATTACAGACAGTATAACATGTATGCAGGTACTGGAAGTTGCGTTCTTTGACAAGACCAAGGAAGTCTACGTAAACAGTTGTGTTTAAAGAAGAAAGTAAGCTCATTATTTTGCTCCAACTAGCTGCACTGTTACTAACTACAGTCTTAAGTATCTAGCAAGCACAATAAGTCATTGTTATGCAATAAAAATGAAAGATATAATGCACCAGAAAGAAAGTGAAATATTTTTAGAATTTAATGGACACCATGGAGAACAACAGTTCTGAACTTTAGTGAGGAGTTTATTCGATATGAAAAAGATAAAAATAATGTTATTTCCTGGTTAAGGAATGATGAGGAAGAAAATATATTTACTAAAATATGTTAAATAAGTGCAAAGGCATATATATTATTTTATTGATATCACGGTTTAAGCATGATTTGTAACAGCAAAGTCAATCTGACTTTTATGTCCTGATCAGGCTGAGCTGCCCTTTCAAAACATCAGTTTATATAAGTTAATGTTTAAATCTATACTATATTACAAAATGTATACTAATTTTAATATACAAGAGACGCGATATTACAAAGTATAATATAGTAAAAGTTTTAATATCATCCTTTATGTGACACTAAACAGGTATATTAAATAATGGATGTTTTTTTTGGAGGAGCTCTATAGTACTATTGTAATTTTATATCCCCCTTTATCTTTATTAATGCGATTTATATAATGCCCCTTGCACACTTTTGAATATGATATTATTCCTCTTTAATGACAGTTTTGTAATGTATTCTTTATTCTTATATTTCGTTATTTGCTGTATTTATATTATACTTTTGCCAATGCTAAGCACTATTAACTGTTATGTAAATTTATTTTGAAGCATCATTCATTTAGTATTATCATATAAAATTAAAATTTGTATAACATCAAATAATCTTTGAATTATTACCCATATTGTTATTTAAGGTTTTACATCTAAAGTAATTTTTAAGATATTCTTCGTAATTCATGTAATACCATACATTTTTTAAATAGATAATTAACTTACAGTGGATGTTCCCCCTATTATTATAGGTTCATATGCCAAATGACTACTAAAAAATTTTTAAAAGCTGTAAATTGTATTATGATTTATCTTAAAGGATATTTAAGTAACGACTTGATGATATATTTGGTATAAAAGCACGTAGAGTAGAACGGCATGTGGAAGATTTTTAACATTATTTCTACAAAAGGTACGCACATGTGATGCCCATATTTGCAGCTACAAGTTGTATTTCCGATAGTTCAAAGAAAGGGATGAGAGTGATTGTCGTTCAACAACGACCTCTTTGGCTACGGCGGCTTTATCGCACTCTTTGTCCGGGGCCCAACGCAGTAACGAGCTTTTATCCCGGTATTTAGCTTGTTCTATTTTTGAATGAAAAAGCTTTTGGAATCATTTCAATAACATGTTTTCGTAAAAGAATCTTTGACCGTTAATGCTAATTCTTTCATCTTTAAAACTTTCATAAAATGTATTAAAAATTCTACTTAAGGTTTCTTACTATTATACTAATTTTAGTTTTAATAACCTTAGTTAAAACAATAAAATCAATTTATTAAAATGATTACGATGTGAAATGTATTAAGTTATTATAAGAAAATATTATTTATTAGTGAATGTTTAGGCTTCGTGAATCACAATATTTAAACTGCTTAAAGGAATATATTATATAAATGTTATTAACAAAATAACGTCTCGTGGGTAAAACAGTAGCATATATTTTGGCTTCGTAGAGTGTCGATTTATAAAATACATTACCCGACTATGGTTTATATAGCATTAAGAGTTTAAAGAGAATTCACGCTAAAGGTCCAGCTCCTGAAATGTGCAAAACAATACTTTACATTGCTAGTGTATTTCAGTTATATTCCTTTATTTTTTTTGGTGCTGAATGTGGCTTTATTTGTATTAAGTGACAATAAATAGTGAAGTTTTGTAATGAACAGCACAGTTTTATTTTATTAGCATCACCTTAAACAAATATGTAACTTATGTATTTTGTGACAAAGCGTGCTGGATGATGGACTGCAAGATTGGTTTGCTTAGAAAATCAATTCTGAAAAACAGCGTGAAACGCTTTTTATTTTTCTAAAAATGTTTCCATTAATTTGAATCATGCTTTATGCGCTAGACTCGTTTTCAATTGTGTACAACTTAATAATATAAAATTTTTAGGTTCTTTATACATCTCATTTCATACGATTTCAAAATTTATTTTTCTTACCACAATACCAAACTAAAAATCTCTAATTAATTACAGCAATACTTAATTAGTAAAATAAGTCGATCAAGAGCCTTAAGTTTGAACCTAATGTAAAAAATATTGTAACAATACCAAAGAGATAAGATAAATTTATGGGGATTTAAAACATTTGTAGATATTTACACAAAAATGCTCCGATTGTTCTTATAATCAAGCAGACGATAGAAGTCTTCTCTCCTTCCTTCAAGACCGGGCTCAATAATAGGTTGGTTTATGAATCTGTATGTTAGGATTTGATCAACTCCACATTTCATTTGATCCAGAGGGCATTTTTTTATTATTTTTAGGAGATTCCTAATAAAATATGTACTATGATATATCGAACATAATAAGTAACTTGAATTAAATTACTAAAAATACAGAATACTGATCGCGTCCAAATAATACTTGTGTTTGCTTTATACTTTACTCCTTCGCTTTCACTATTTAAAGATTAGATTTGTTATGACCAATTTTTTTACTTATGGAAATTTTTGAAAATAAAATTATCATTACTTTTAGTAAATGTCATTATTGTTCCAAAACTTTAGCTTTAAAATAGGACCGTCATAGTTAGCACAAAACTACTGTACATATGTCTCATAAGTTTCATTTTCTTACACGAATAGATCCATGTTTGCTGACAATGATATGACGCTCCTGGACAACTATCGATTGCCCACATGTAACTGACAACATTCGTTTTTTTTCTCGACAAAGTGGAGGTTCTACAACGGAGAAACAGTATACAATATTTAATAAATTTGTAAATTATGAATTGCTTTATTGAAATATCAATATTGGCAAGTTTCGTTCTAGTAACATTTTAATTATTAAAATTGTCTCAACCTTGAGGTCAATAGTCCACAAACGCCGACAAAATGCATGTATTTAAACGGTAAGCATATTGTGTCACAAGGGACATAATAATTAAATATGTGCTTGAGTATTTATGAATATAATTATGAAGAAAAATTATAAGTACTCTAGTGTGGTATTGAAATTGAAGGGATTGAAGTTGAATAAAATGAAAAATTAAGCATGAGAAATCTAAGTATTAAAATGGTAATTTACTATGGGCCTGTCAAGCCTAAGAAGGTTTATGAATTGTCTGCCTTTTCTGGTCATGATTGCAAGTCTATGGTTACAAATATCCAAAAGATTTGAAAACTATTGCATTGCTTACTTGTTGTCCATGGTAGAACGCGAATTCTTACATTTATTTTATAAGTCTTTCCAATAACCAGTGTACAATACCTTTTGAAAGAACGGTTCCGAGTATTAACTACACACATAGGTACATAGGTAGTCTTGTTCCAACGAAGAACTATATTCATTTACGCCACAAGTTCATATTGAAAGTAAAAAATATAATTAAACATAGCAAAAAAGAGTTTTGATAAAAATATTTATGAGAAAAAGCAAATACAATAATGTATTATTTTATCATAAAACATAATAAAATATGTAAAGTTATTTTGTTTGATTGTCTCCTAAGACTTATGCTACATACTGTCGAAATTTTGATACTGAGATGCAAAGGTTAATTTAGAACTTTAAATTATATTGGTGTATACAATATTTGAAATTTTCCAGCAACTTCTTACACAGTTAAGTAGTGGAAGGTGACACGGCAAATGGTTTATTAATTTTTATTGTCAGTTATATATCATAGTAATGTTTATCGTATATTAATATTATTATATTGACATACACAAGTTTTCATGTAGAACAACAATAGTACCTGCAATAATTTGATATTGAAAAATGTCTTTTTATTATCGTTATGGGCCTCAAAATATATATATACGTAATCTGATACCAATTTCTTTGTTACGAATTTCCTGTTCTTGTTCGTATTCTTATTTTGAGGCCCATAACGATAATAAAAAGACATTTTCCAATATCAAATTATTGCAGGTATTATTGTTGTTCTCCATTAAAACTTGTGTATGTCAATATAATAATAATATTACTGTTGTATATAAAATGGATGTTACATTACATTATTATTATTATCACTACATTTAAAAATCACGACATGCAATATTTAAAACTTTTAGTATTTTTGCTCAAATGAAACCTTCAGGAAGAGTATAATACAATACAATATTTAAAAATTTACATGGTTTAATCCCAAAAGTTATGCATATAACTATTACTTTTATACGTAATTTAATGCCCTTTTTATATTTTTTAGTTACTTTTTAGACTTGGAGTCTTTACTTATTATAACAGTTCAAAAACTAGTGTTTTTGTAATTTTAAAATAAATTACTTTCAATATTATATTTATAACTAAATGTTAATCGACTCGTTAAGTAAACTTAATAATTTGACCAAACTTATGTAAGTCATAGTCAGCCTTTTATGTGAAATCTAAATTGTTTTAAAAAGTTTGGAACTCACACTTATAGGGACTTTGATAATTTGACCAAACTTATCGTTGCTTAAGAAGTGATACCACGTATCTCTAAAATTGCAACTTTACAGGAGACACTAAAAACTGTGTCAAAAATATATTTTTTCTCAACATGATTTTTATTTTTAAATTATTTAAACTTTAAAACTATTGTTTAACAATCAAACTAAAAAAAAAATAATATATAATACTACAATTTTTAAGAGATACCGTGTTCTCACTACCATTAAAAAAGCGACATACGTGGAATCACAATACGGCTCAATTACACAGACATCACAGAAAATGTAAAATTAAGTTAAGATTGATGTGTTAAATAAATAAACAAATGTGTTTTTTAACTCTTGAAATTGTGTTTTAGTGGTAAAACAAAAAGTAACCCGTGATACAACAAAAATTAAGTAGCTAGGCTAACTAATTTTGACCCGAACGTCCATTCTTGTTGCTTTTTTGTTTACATGAGGCAGCTGGAATCTTGAACGTACTCCAAACTGTTATAGAAATGGTGGCAGTCGGTTGGGATAACTGTTTTGAGTTCCTGTAGATGTTGCCATTTAGTTTTGGGAATTTTCAGTCTATTTCGATGCAGTCTTGGAAAAAAGTTCATCATTTTTAGATTGTCTATCCTTTTTCTTTGCGGAAGAGCAGAAAACTCAGATTTAAAAGATAATTTATACTTTATTTCTCCTGAGGGTAAATATTGAATTGCTCTGATATCTGTAACTGTGGCATCACCAGGCTTCTTCCCTAGTCTAATACTGTCGTAAACCATTCCATTCTTCACTGAGTAGTCTTTAATCATATCAAACGTTACTACCTTTGTTTCATATCTAGACTTATTTGGGTTTTGCCTTGCTTCTTGTGTATAACGTATGTAATCACTTGGCAAGTATATGGGTTTATTTTTTATTTTTTCTTTCGATGGCTGCGTGGACTGAATCCACTTCCATTTGCGTATGGCCTTTTTCTAAAAACTTTTGAGTTATTACAATTTGTTTCTCACAGCTGAAGCACAGCAATGCGTTTGAGAAAACTGCATTCCTATTTTGTGATGTGCATCCATCACTTCATATGATTATAGGTGTTTTGTCAATAAAGATATCATTTAACAAACTGATTACACAAGAATCAAACGTATTAGCAGTTAGATCTGCTTGGGTCTCATCAAACCAAAAACACATTGTGTTGTGCTTATTTATATCAAAAACCGTAAAATTATAGCAAATTATAGGCCAACTTCATAGGAAATACAGAGATCGCATCTATCCTTTTTAGGGGGTTGGAATGCAATGTTTTGATCATCAATTACTTTATCAAATGTAAACCGAGAAAGTGGCTTTATTGGTCCATCTGCATTTGATTCACAATTTTTCTTGTACTCATTGTAAATATCTGTCATGTTCCCTCCTGTTGGTTCGACATAGACTTTGCTGGTAGATTTCCTGCAATAATATGATGGAAGCTTAGGCAAGTTATTTAAACATTTTATTAAAATTTGCTTTGCCTCGTTCCCACTAACTTTTCTTTTTCGTTCTGCATTTACGATGGAATTCGAAGGTACCATTCCATGTATTCCATTAGAAACCCAATTAAGTACTGACCATTCTTTTAAGCCAAATTTGCTGAGAAACATATTCTTACAAACTGGAACTGTGTCACCATTTTTCTTTTTAATAGTGTATTGATAAGAACTGTTTCTTCTAGATGCTTCACCTGCCTTCTTCTTTGTATGCTACTTCTCTGACTTAGTAACAAGAGACACTATATAAACCTTTTTTTGATCCCAACTAAGCTTTTGCCAAAAGTAGGAAAAATATATCTTCTCTTTCATTTCTATCAATGCTTTGGCACTCTCTCAGCTTAGACTTTTTACATGCTTCACTGTCACATGTTGGACCTAGCTTTCTGTTGGTTCTCTCAGGGCCTCGCTTGCCCTTCCCATCCTTTGGCCTCTCCCAGCCTATGTAGCTTTTACCTTGCTCTCTGCGTATTTTGTTCTTACTATCACTCCATTTAGACTGGTCATAATGTATTTTTCTTTTCCTTTGTTTCTTTTCTCTTCCTACATTTAAGTCTTCATTATTGTTTCCTTCTTCATCTGGTTCAACGTCTTCAGCTGTTAGTGGTGTCCAATCAGGATCATCCACAGTATCCTCTTCTTGTGGTTCATTATTTTCAAAAGCTGGATGTATAAAAGAGACAGAGTCTTCAATATTATCATCTTCAGAATTAGGATTTACAGGAATGGAGTTAATATTTACAGTAGAGGTGTTATTTACAGAGGTGTATTTACAGGAGATAAGTTTAGCACGGTCAAAGATTCATCGATGTTACTTTCAGATACTTTTTATAAATTGTTAATATTTACAAATTTCTCTGCAATGTCAATATCATTTTGACCCTCTTCCTCACGATTTGGTGATTGGATTTGTGTACTGAGACTTGGTTTCTTCTTTTCAGAAATTTCAGCGTTATTTTGTTCAATGTCTTCAAGTGTTAGTGGTATCAAATAAAGACAGTCCACATTAGCATCAATATCTTCTTGTGGTTCATTATTTTCAAAAAGTAGGTTACAGTCGGGGTCTTCAAAATTACCATCTTCTAGATCAGGATTTACACGAATGGAGTAAGGAGATGAGTTTACCACCCTCAAAGATTTATCGGTGTTACTCTCAGATACATTTTCTAAATTGTTAATATTTACAAATTCATCTGCAATGTCAACATCATATTGACCCTCTTCCTCACAATTTGGTGATTGGGTTTGGGTACTAAGAATGGATTTCTTCCTTTCAGAACATTCAACGTTAACAATAGATCCAGGAAAGTAGAGTTTAATATTTTCTATGATGTCATCAACGGAACTTTCATCACTGGAGCTGTCCTTTGGATTAAATTCTTCTTCTTCTTCAATTTCTTGCCTGAAAAAATCGTTGTTTTGAAATGCAGCAATAAAGTAAGATACCGCATGTGTCTGTGTGATTGAGCCATTTATATTATATTCATTAATACGCGAAGCAAAAACTTTGGATCCCTTTTTACGACAAATGCGACAATCTAATCATAACAGGTCTGTATTGTGATACCTCGTATATCTGAAGACATCAATTTGTGAGACCATGTATGTCAGTTACACTATTTTAGGTTAGGTTATTTCACTTATTAAATGTCTAGCGTAATGTCTATATTAATCTAGCAATGCTTTATAGTTAGGTTAACTAATTAAGTTGTAATTTATCTTACCTTAGTTTCATAATAACAATTAAGACACTCAAACAAACAAACAGTACAGCACAACGTGACTAAGACTATTATCACCACTACCAGACTGACTTACATACGTGGTCTCACCAGAAAGAAGCCAATGCCATTACAATACTTCACTTACGAGGTAACACTAAAAACGTTACTGTATTAGTTTTAGATTTTTCTATTATAACGAGGTATCACAAGATAAATGCGCGATTTTTTTCTGAATCCATAGATACCAATACTGTAAAATTTAAAAAAATGGAGATACGAGGTATCACTTCTTAAGCGACGTTATGTAAGTTATAGTCAGCCTTTTATGTGAAATCTAAATTGTTTTAAAAAGTTTGGAACTCACACTTATAGGGACTTTGATGAATTTAAAACCAAATTCTTTCACCACGAAGACAAACTTTGCAGTATTAGCAAGCAAGGGTTTAATTCACGAACCCGACAAAGTTTGACAGGTAGTTGGGACACGTTATCATGGAGTTTTACTTTCTGGTCAAGTCACGTGCAAGAATTATGTCTATGGAAACTTCTCTCCCACTTGGTTCGTTTAATATCACATCTAAACACATGGTTCATACCTTTGAATCCCTTATACTAATATACTTCATATATTCTTTATAGTAATAGTCCCTCTATACTAATATTCCAAATTATTCCTTAAATACTTACTTGTTTACCATTTGTATTTTTAGTTAGAATTATTGCTACTTCTTACCTACACGCTCATTTGACAACTTTTTTTATTCTTACGCTTTTTTGTTACTTAAATAAACAAGGATAGGATTGCAGTTGGCAGAGGGTTTATCGGAGAATAACTAATTCAGTCTCACTGTTATTTTATTTAATAAAGGATTGTCTGTCCACATGATATTTTAAAAACGAACAGACCTCTAAAGGTGAGAATAAATTTTTAAAGTGAGGAACACTAAGTTAGATTACATTTATGTGTTAATCTTTGGGATTAGACTAAAGTTAACGAATACTCTTACATTTACATCTTTTGTAACTGATAAAAACCAGAACACCCAAGCATAAAGAATATTTGTAAAAATACCGAGTAACATCATACAAAAAAAATTGTTGTGTTCAAAGATTTTAATATGTGACATTACCCTAATTACGCTCAAGTACACAACATTATATTTTGGTATCTGGGTGTTTTAGACTTTAATTAGGGAACCGTGCTTTTCAAACAGACTTAGAGGAAGAAGTAGAAAGTATTGCTAGGCAGTATATCTTGAAATAGATTATCTGTAGACTGAAAATGTCGATAAATACTTAATTTATAAATTTACAAGAATAAGTTCTGTGATGTTGCACAACCCACTACGGAATCTGACTGAGCAGCATTGAGAATAATTATTCAATACGCTGACAAAGTTTTATCTTTGTCAGTCATCGGGATGAAAGAATTTTTTATTATTCTGTTTGATTGTTCGCTTCTATACCTGCCCGCAGGAACTCTCGAGCATACAATCAGCTATTGGCTATAAATATGCTATGCAACCTCAGAGAAGACATGTAGCAATGGGTTTGGTGCACTCCCACCTTATACATATCGAACCAATCAACGTAGTTCATAATGATGATATTTAAAAGTCTTCTGTGGTAAAATTCTGTCCAAGAACGACTTCCTAAACCAGATGCTGACAATGAAGAAGAGTGTTATTTATCTTATTGCAACTAGTCAGGTGTACCAACCTCCACAGCTGAATCTTGAAATACTTATCTCCCTAATACAAGAACCGAGTAACCTGTAACTCTTTCGTTCTTATAATAATATTGTCTCAGATACACGCTTATTGACTTGTCAAAAATACAACTAACACATCGAAACCTTTTGATGCTTTCTCATGATAACTAATCCAGATATACATTCTCACAGGGTCGTCTAGGTGTAAACATATACATATATTTCCCCCTACACTGTCATTGAAGTTTACGCAGTAGCAGTTAGTATAAAGTTATAAACACGCCGATACATTGGGGACTATAGGAACTTGATTGAAAACAGGGTATGTTAAATTATTAGACAAGCGATTGGTTCAGGGAATTGAGTACCCTAAGAGAGCGCTTAATGTTATGTGTTAATAATATTCGATAAAGTTTCTAAAATAAATAAGCAGTATGTGTAGAATATGTGCTAAGTTTGTAATTTAAATTATTTTGAATAGAATAAATTGATAATTATCATGTAAAGATAGCAAGGTTTTTAATATCTGATTTTCTCCTTTTTAGACAAAGTGTACACTTAAATTCTTTTCTAGGTATTACATCTTATAATACCAGATATTGTAACATAGTGACAGTGAAAACGAGTTTTAATTTGATATTAACTAAATGCACATTAATATACAAAAAATACCAATAAATTAGAGTTATTTTATTTGTGAAACATAACAAACTTAGTAAATGAAATATTACGATCTGATAACCAGTATTCACGTGTATTCTTTACTACTATCACCAAAATAAAAATGTAGCCGGAACAAAACCTGACATATATTTAAGTATTTATAAAAACTAAACTCGAGCGCAGTCATATCCAATTATTAATAATACTTCGAAATGTTACTTCCACAAAATGAAAATAGTTTTTACACCTGTAAAATACTGAACGGATGCGTTAGTAATATTGCTGGAGGCTAGTGGAGGAGAAGTTGTCAGGAACGTAACTCGTGCACGTGACTTGACCAGTAATAGCCTTACGCGCTTTTTCGAGTTTAATATAAAGACAATCTTACTTAATCATATATAGCACTGAATAAATTCACTATATGGATTTTGATGCAAAAACAATAACATTATTTTTAACATGAAATGGTGTTTAATATAAACCCAAAAATGGGTACATTTGACACTGTGGAATTTTTTGGGGCATGTTGTAATTCCAATATTTGCTGTAAGACTGTCTAACACGTACAGCAAATAAGGTCTTTGGATTAAGAAATATTTTATGTTATTGATTTTCGTATAAGGTCACGAATTAGTAGAACAATTTTAGGATTCGTTGATTAAAAACAAATACGTGAAAAATAAGGTCGGTAAAATATCACGCAAATCATTCAAATTGCCTTATTGATTATTTATAACTAAAGAAGCAGTTAAAATTAACTTTAGATGATTCGTTAACATTACGGCTATGAGTATTGTAATATGCTTAGGTGAATAAAAGAATGGTAACAAAATCCAAAAATGCAGATATCTATCAAATTAGAAGTTAGAATAACCTAAACTGAATTTTTAGGATTCTTAATTTTTCTTTTACAATAGACAAGTGATAATTAAAATATGATGTCATCTTATAATTTTTTGATAATATTGAAGTCTCAGTAGTGTATTGAGTAAGATTAATGTCACGTCAAATAAATAAAAAAATCTTTTTTTCATTTACAAAATAAACATCTTGATAAAAAATTACTTAAACGTTATTTTAGCAGTAGTCCGATTGTACGTTTCTTAGTTAAAAGTGAACATAATAACTTAAAAATGACCTGTTTTATAATCTAATACATTCACTTATATTGTTCGTTACTTGAAGTCCTTAATAAAATAAAGAATAATATAAATATGTAAAATGTAACCATTAATTTATCAATTGTTTTTTAAATAATTTATATAGACATATGATTAAAAGATGAATAACGTCCTAGTTGTCAAACCCGTTTTAATTTCTATATAATTTAATGTATTGGAAAGTATACACAAACATGTTATACTAGGAACTGTTAACTTTTACAAGCACCTTCAAAAGGAATTGTGTAACTACCCTAAGACAATTAGAAAAAACTGAACAAAAATGTTGACATCTTTAAATTATACATTGCGTAAATAATAGTATTCTTATCAATATGGAAAGCAAGTACGTTATTGTCGGGCATTATCCTGGAACGTGTCCAGATCTCTGATCAACCAAGGTCTGAAGTGATATTTCTGGTTATATAATCTAATAAAAGACAGGTCCTTGAGCGGTTGATTTACTCACATCAATCAATCGCTTTACTCATCAACTCTAAGCTTGGTTTTATAAATGTATGATTTCATGTTGTTATTGCTGGATTAGGATTCCTTTGTTTAAAAAATAATTATGGAAAATAAACAAAGAAATAAGAAAGAATCATAAAATATTTCTTTCAATGTAATTTGCTTGCCTCATAAACTAAGTAAAGATTTATACAACGTAAATTTTACCACATTTTCTTATTGGATTATAATAATTAATTTATAAAGAAAGACTCCAATAATTATTAAATTTATATTTTTAGGCCTTTCGTATTTAAGGAACACATCATCAGACTCACATAACTGAAAAATTCTTTTGTGATTAGTGTTCTATACATAGATGTATTAATGTTATATTAAAGGGTTACATAAAATTATCTCCTTTATCAATATTGTATTTTATATTCATAGAAAACAATACGATACAATAAATTATAAAAACTATTGTAATTTGTAACGTATAACTTGGCATTTGGGCCAATAAATGTATTAATTCGTTCGAATTCTATATTACACGATATTATGTATTGATTATACTTAAGTGGACGTAGATAATTTACTATTATATACTGTTATTTAAAAATCTAATGATTTATTTCTGTTTTATCATTTAAGAACTACTAGATGTTACTAAAATTTACGCGCACAATTTCAACTAGGTAAGAAATTTTCAGCAAACTTTACTTTAAACATGGACATTTGATTGTCAGTACTTCAATTAAAGTATCAAATACATCTAACTACTATTTAGATAGTTTAGATGCAAATATCTAAATTAGCTTCTAAACACAGTTTCTAAATTAGCTATTACTAATTTTAGAACTGTTAAAAAGCCTATCTTAGTGATCTTATGACACAAGAGGACTTCTCAGATATGTGTAAATATACGTGGTTAATTTTTAAAGTAAAACTAATGTGCCTGCGCATCTTCTTTCTTGATATCTGATCAAGGTGTAATTAATACTATTTAAAATAACCATAGTTTACATTTCAATTTAGTTGATAATATCGAGAAGTGCGAATTATAAATTAAATAAAATTATTATTTTTGATATAATTTTATTAGGAAAGGAGGCCTAATGCCTCATAATTATTGATAAAAGCTAAACTATAAATGTATGGCTAAAAAATTATTTATAGACACCTTTAAGAGGACACAGAAGATTTTGATATTAATTTGTAAAAACTGTGTTTGTCGATGAATAACTTCCATTTTAAGTTCCTTTTTGACGTGACAACGTCTTAAATTAGATTGCGGCTCGGAGTCACTCATGAAAAAGTGTAACGCCCGGTAACGTTACGATGCCCGTCCAGTGGGTCCGCCGCACGGGATCCGCACGGGATAAAGCAGATCACTGTGGGTCCGCCGCACGGGATAAAGCAGATAACTATGTTTATTCATGAAAATGTGGAGTGCTTAGATTCGTCATTTACAACAACTACAACAATAAAGGTAAATAATTGTACACTGATATTTCATTATCGTAAACTATGATTGATTGATTAATTGTTAGATTGACACAAAAGTTGAGAAACTGAGTTTATAGGTTATGTCATACTATTGACAAATGTTGATAGTGTTAAGTAAATTATTAGTTTAAATCACTCTGCAATCAATCGTAAATTCAGTCGATTGAGAAGAAACAGCGCGTATTGCTAGTCATACATTTAAAATAACAAATTATAACCTCTAACCTGTCATAACAGTGCGACCAAACAAACGAACTAAACCGACCAATCACCACGCGCGGAGTTAGAATTTAACTGTGTTTAGCAAGAATTTCAAATTCCAATTTTAGTAAATGTTTTATTTAACTTTACCATTTACAATAACAAATTTTAATTAATTTCAAATTATCTACAATGTTTTAGTAAACAAAATATATTTCTATAGTTAAAATTTGTGCAATTCTTATTTTCATTCAATTCCTTGTTCCTATTGTGCAATTTAATAATATTCATATCAATAAATATTCTACCGAAAAAAAGACGTTGTCATGTAAAATCTTCGCCCGTAAAACCGACTTTACAGGCAACCATAATTTTTTTTTCTGTCACATTTATTTGCTACAAGTACGCAAACCATGATTCGCTTTGTTTAGAAATAAGGATTTCTTAGAAAAATTATAAGAAAACTTATTAAAACAATATTGCAAAATATTACTCAAATAAAAGCAACACACTTCCATGAAAATCTACTGCAAAGCTTTCTAACGTCTATTGCCTTTATAGGTTTGTAACTCAAAAACTTAGTAAATAATAGAACAATATCAAATTATCACCAGAATTCAGTTACGAGTATATGCATAGTCGTATTATTATCTAAGTTTTAGTCGGTTTTATATCTAAGTTTTTCAAGAGAAATCACTAATCTAGTTGCTCTGAAATCACTGCATTTCTTCCTCGTGAGACAGCTTTGGGAAAACACTAGCCCTATTAGGGATTCTTACTCCAATTGCGCCAAGGATAGATTTGAGGATCTGCAGCGTATAGTTTCTTTGCTTCTAGCATGAATCGAAAGTGTTTAATGTTTGTTCGTAATGTAAGTCCTATGTTTCTTATGCGACTTTTATAACACCCTAATATACTATTTAAACTGCTATTTTCATTATATTTATTTATGTATTGATACTAAGTTGGATGGGTTATATTTGATATTCAACATAATGATTGTTTATGAGGAAATAATTGTCCTCTACCATTGAAACGATAAATAAAATCCAATAAATCTGATATGCAATGTATAAAACATTATCTATGAAAAGAAATGTCATTTAGGCCTTACATATTTCCAAAACGTCACTGTATTTAATTTACACTAAATTATGATCTACGTGAACTCTGTACTATCAGCAAAATCTACGCAATAAATGCATTTATTAAACGTTCAGCACATGTTTGGAAATTATTAAAAACAGTAACGAAACATAACCTGGATAATTAAATTTTGGTTGACGTTGTAGGGTACGAATGTGATAAATCACTGCATCATTCTTGATAAAACCAACAGAACAGAGCAATAACAAATAAATAGAACAACTCTAAGTAGGACGATCTACGTGTATATGGTACATATTGCATTTGTCTATTATCAGTAGATATAGTTTAATAATGCTGCAGTAGCTACATAGATATGACGGATGGCGTGTAATAACGCTGCGTTTCTGGGTAGTTATGTCATATAGACGTGTATGTACTATATTCGTTCTCCTTGGCACAGGAGTCTTTGTTTATAACCGATACCTCATCACAAAATAAACTATGTGTGGTGATCTTAGTAAAATTAATTTAACAACTCAATTACAATAACCCGGATTATATGATTGAATTAAAACACTTGTAGGTATGAGAGGGAGATTATAAGCGCATAGTAATATCCCATTTCTAGCCCACTATTGGAGTTGACACTAAATCTAAATAAATTACTGTTAAAAATTCATATATAATCTAACAATAAATCCGTTAACCACATTTAAAACCATTCAGTAAATCAATCTAAAATACAGTTTAAATACTGTCAATAAACAAAGAAAAATCTATTGTTAACATATGATTTTCCTAAAATTTTCTGAAAATTTTTTAAAAAATAAAGTATTAAAAATCTTTACAGGCAATGAAGACAAATTTTCCAATAAAATAACAAACATCTCTTAAAATCAGTAAAATATCTGCTATGGTCAATGAAGAAAAATGTACAAAAATACACACAAATCTATTAACCATCTCGTAAAACCAATGAAAAATATTTATTCTACACAATTGATAGTAATACATTGTTTATATTAAATTGCTAATTTTTATTTGTTTGTCTTTGATCTTTCTGTTGTCAAACATAGTCACAAATCTGTTTGGCAGGTGCATAAAACCATGGAACTGGACTCGTAACTATAGTCTGCTATCTCTCTTACAACATTTATTGGGTAACAATTGATAAATTGGTTCATCTGTTCATGTCGTCTAACTAGACTAGCAAGTATAGTTTGCTTTCAAAGTTAAGCGTTGCTGACGGTGGAAGTGGATAAATGAGGTAATTGCAAAACTGTCACTCGGCATGCTACTTCATTAAAAATTAAAAGACAGGGTGAATTTGTTTTGGAATGTTTGTGAACATCATGAAAGAAGACAAACACGTACTAGTCGTTGTGGCGTAGATCTAACGTCGCCTTTCACGACAAAGTTAAATCTTTCTTGGTCTTCAGCACATGTCGTCTGATTGAATGATTTATCTTCTGTGTAACCACTACAATGAGAGTGAATATAATACACCTTTCTGTACAAGTGATAGTTATTATTTATCAAGATAAATTGCTAGTGACAATAATATAGTAAATGTATGCTGACAGCCTATTACTAATCAACATATAACGCATATAGAATATGTATTTATAGTTAGAAATAACTATAGCAATCTGCAAGCTACATTTTTTTTCTAACATGAACATAAACTGTGTAATATTATCTTCACTACGGATATACTTTGAGTTGGAGAAGCTGTTTGTGAAGTAGATGACATAAGGAATATTCATGACACTCAACGCATAAATTATATTTATGGAAGATCTCTCCCTTAAGATAATGTACTTCTGTAACATTTCATCAGTTTAAAAGTGGCTTATACATACATTTTTTACTCACGTGTAATTCATGGTAAAGAGCTAATACTGTATCCTTTTGCTTTAGGTACATTTTTGGCAAGTATCTCGCATTATTATTTTTACAAAGTGTACTTGTGACATCATTTTTAACTACAAACCTTAAAACTGGCCGAAATTTCTGATGAAGTCCAGCAATAGTCAACCTTTTTTTGGCGAATTTACTCACCGTTGTTTCAAGTCTTCAGTAGGCTGTCCAGATCGTTCTTCATTAAAATGCCTACACCTTTTTCGCCAATTTATATCGTTAATTACACATTCATCATAAACTTCAAGATGCTTTTAGTGAATTTAAGCAGAAGGTTATTTTTGCATTTAAAACCAGAATTACTAAGTAAACTTCATAATCGGAGACATTAATGGTGGACGTGAAGAACAACAAAGCAGTAGAGACGTAAAACGTCATGGCAGCAAAGTGAAGATTAAATGAATTATATCTTGTGTCATATGACAAATATGAAGGGTTTTATAAAATTATTTAGAGTGTATAATAATAGTTAGTTAGTGGTTAGATAATTTTGATATATTATAGATTTTTAAGTACGAATTTGTTTTACTAATTAGGCTAATCCTTTCATGCAAGACTATAAATTAAAAAAATAACAGTTACACATTCGTTTATGATGACATAAAACAATAATTATCCTGAACAGTTGATTACAACAGGCTCTACTAATTTTCTCTCTACTACTTTCTTCTTGTAATATATTTCTTATAGGATATTTAGGTACTATAGAAGCCAGTGTTTCAAAGGTAAGAGATGTGTTTGGAAAAAGATAGGAGTTTATGTTAACTTCTAATGTCCTTTTAAATTTCAGAAAAACTGATCCACTAGTATTTCCGAGAAGGAGTGAAACACAGGACAGAAGTATGTAGTTTAGCACAAATTAACAATACATTTTCAAAAATGATGTGTATATAAATTAATTTAGTGTAAACATATAGATCCACTGATAAAAAATATGTTACATTAAAATATCATTACTTAATCAAATAAAACATTTTGTTTTTAATTCAGAAACACTGCATATGCAAATTGAAATATTATATAATTTTATGCATTTCTCTTTCAATAGATTTATTTCTATTAGTTATTAATATGATGGCCGTGTTATATGCAATGTGTTTTATATATATATATATATATATATATATATATATATATATATATATATATATATATATATATATATATATACCTTTATATATAAAGATTTATTTGTGATTGCTACACATTTTAAATACATAAACACTTGTTCACAGGGTACAGTAAATTTAGATGCAAGCGTCAATAAAAATGGTACATCCGAGAAGAAAGTACTCAATAGTAAGTCGCGAGTGCAAGCCAGGTTGCAACTCCCGGACTTCCGCTATTTTCTTTACTTCCCTTTTGAGGCAGAAGTGTGGCTCTTCGTCTTTTCTGCCAACCCTGTGAGGAAAAGGTTTTGACAATAACTTTGTTTCTTTCCTGATTACTAAGAATAAAGTTTGTACCGCAGTTCTTTTTATTCCCAGAAACCCATTTTCATAAAAAGAAAATAAAAGAAATTTATACCATTAATAATGTTATCTTTAAAAACTTAGTTTGCTTATGGTTTACTATCTTTACCTGGACTGTCCGAGATAAACTTTTTCAAAGAGTTTGTAAGTGGTTGACGCATATTTCTTAAATCAGTTCAAAAGCCAGTTATTAACAGCAGAATTCAAATGATTATACATATTATTTCATGAACTAGGAACATGGTAAACTTTATTTTTTTAAAATAAACTCAACACGTTTTTATCTTACTTGGATGTTTTCTTCTCAAACTGTAGCCTTTTTAGCCATAGGCATTTTTATACTACATGGTTATCTATTATGTAAAGAAAACTAATTCCATGCATTGCATACGCTATATCAGTTGCTATTCTGTTCACATAAAAAGCCTTCAATCTGAGCAAAACATTTATGTTGAAACAACATGCATCACCATTATTATATTGAAAAATTATCTTTAGCATTTATTGTTAGGAACTACCCTACCAAGATTATTAGAAATCAAATTTCAACTTTTAAAAGTACTACCAACAACAGAATAAACAAGAATAATAATTCAATTAAAATATTTACGTAAAACTTCCCGGGGTTACATCAAACTAACAATTTATAAACACGACCTATAACATTTTAGAATCATCTCCCTTGACACAAAATTTGTTTTCAAAACCCTGAGAAATATTCTTAGTAAAGCCCATAATCTGAAGAACCATCTGATCAGGTTTGTAAGACCTAAGTTATTGCCTATCCCAAATCAGATGGTAATAAACATTTTTAGGTGGCCATTCTTGCGAAGATAAGCGTTTTGCAACATGCAAAATTCCAAATCCTTCTAAAACCTGTACAAGTACCACAACTAATAAAACATATCAAATTTCAAATACAACTAACTGTAAATCTATGAATGTCATCAGTTGTCACGCACATTTCATCCCAACATGTATGTAAGATATTGGTTTAACTACAAATCTCTTACATATTAGGATGCATAAACTTTGGTGTTTCTTCAACAAAAACTGCAAGAAATGATTTCAACAGACGCATTATCTCACAACGATAAATATTTCGTATATAATAATAACTGTTGCACATTAAAAGGAATTTTTAAAGTACCAAAATATTCCTCCATAATCCAATTTGAAAATTTAGATTAAACGTATCAATGACCAAGTCAAAATTACCTCGTGTTTTAAATATGAATGACCTATTTAAAAGAGTCTGAACGGTAGTAAACAAAATGTTCAGTCTATTTTATTGTTTTGATTGTATAAATAAAAAACAACAAAATTGTTTGAAACATTTTTAATTTTACGTTCTTATAACGCAATAGTTGTAATTTACAATTTAAATTTTAATATATAGCCACTTCGCTAGATTTCATATAATATACTAGGATATTATATAAAATTATAAATTTAATTTAGATAACACCATATCAGCTAAAGCTAAAAATTATTCTGTTTACTTTAAATATTTGTTTGTATATAATATTTTATTAAATTATATCGAAATATTAAAGAGTTGTACGATGTGTTTTTATTTGATTGTTATAAGAAGCCTCTGCGCATTTTTCCCATAATATATATATATATATATATATATATATATATATATAATAATGATATATATATATATATATATATATATATATATATATATATATATATATGTTTATAAAACGTATATCTATTTTTATATTCTTTAACAATAACAATAAAACCTTTAATAATTTTTCATTGCACAAAAATATAAATAATAAATTACTGTATGGTTAGATACCTACACGTTTGTTGCTCTTGGTATATTTCCCGAAAAAAAAAAACACGTTAATTAATTTTTTTTGCACCGTTAGAATGTCACTTCGATAACATTAGATTTCATACGTATGGTTTGATGGGTGTATTAAAATATATTACTCAGAATGGTACAATACTTTATTCTAATTTTATAGGAAAAATTAAAAAAACGTTAATTCCATGTAAAAGCGATAATTATATATCATGTATTTGAAATTTTCTCAAGAAATAACGTAGGTCTTTGCGAGGTGGTACGAGACGAAGTTTTCACATGGCCTAGATTACTAATTTGTATGAACTTGAATATATTATTTATCTTAAAATATAGACAACCACATTACAGTATGTCTTTAAAGACGCAAAATAAATAGTAGTGTGTAACGGTACTCAAGATGAAATATTATATTATAAAGACAACCAATTATATTTATAATTGCTAAATTAAAAAAAACTAGGTTTCATCTTTAATTCTTTATGAAAGAAACACAAGGAGCTGATTTAAAAAAAAAAAAAAATTTTTAATATAAAAAGTTTTTATGTTCGCGTTGTTGCTGTGATAATTGCATCGTAGTTCGGAACCACTTGTTGCTTCTGAAAACCCTTTTGATCAATAAATTGCTAAACGAAATCATGTGCAATGAAGGTTAAATTCGCAGTTCAAGATTATTGAAATGGGCACACAAGGTACGCGCACGTTATGAAAAACAGGAAAATTAATTTGTTTGTGATATTTGCAAATAACGGTTAGTCCAGTCAATTTAAACATTGACTGTTGCAAAAATTCCCAGATAGCTGAAAATTTGCATAGATGTTAGAGAAACCTTTGTTATGAAATTTAAAAAAAGTCCCCATCGTTCCCATGTCTGCAAAAATGTTTATTCGAGGTCAAATTTCGTAAAAAATATTTGTTTTTTATTGTTTAGTGAAACAGTTAGTTTTATGAAAAAATATGTCAGACAGACATTGTAGATCATGCAATTTTCTACAAACATGTTCTTAAACTGTTTTAATAACACTAACAATTTTTGAGAAAAAGTAATTACAACATTTTCTTACGCTGTTTTCTCTGTAATATGAACACGTTTCCACGCCACCTATGAGGCAGTGTACCTAGTTTTTAATACAGTTTTCCGGACAAACATTGTAGATCATGCAGTTTTCTACAAAAAATTACCTTCACATTTTTTATAACATAAAAATTTTTTAGAAAAAGCAATTACAACATTTTCTTACGCTGTATTGTCTGTAATATGAACACGTTTCCACGCCACCTATGAGGTAGTGTACCTAATTTTTAATATACTTTTCCCTGACAAACATTTTAGATCATGCAATTTTCTACAAAAAATGACATTAACATTTTTCATAACACTAAACATTTTTGAGAACAAGCAATTACAAAATTTCTTACGCTGTATTGTCTGTAATATGAACACGTTTCCATGCCACCTATGAGGTAGTGTACCTAGTTTTTAATATAGTTTTCCCAGACAAACATTTTAGATCATGCAATTTTCTACAAAAAATGACATTAACATTTTTCATAACACTAAACATTTTTGAGAGCAAGCAATTACAAAATTTCTTACGCTGTATTGTCTGTAATATGAACACGTTTCCACGCCACCTATGAGGTAGTGTACCTAATTTTTAATATACTTTTCCCTGACAAACATTTTAGATCATGCAATTTTCTACAAAAAAATGACATTAACATTTTTCATAACACTAAACATTTTTGAGAACAAGCAATTACAAAATTTCTTACGCTGTATTGTCTGTAATATGAACACGTTTCCACGCCACCTATGACATAGTGTACGTTTTAATCTAGTTTCCCCGGTAGGCCTATTCCACAGTATATAGCAGTACATTTAATGAATGTTTGGTTATTATTCTTCTTTGCAGTCGTTGCAATCTTGTCAGAGTGGTCGTATTTGATCACGTACAGCTCGAGTGACAATTTCCATTATATTTGGTTGTAAACATATTTTATTCATCATTATCGTCATTAATAATTTCTTCTTCTTCCTGTTTTCTGGTGCAGGTGGAAGAAGCGTGTGGGTTCGTTCAATACATTATTGACATGCTTTCACCCCGATGTCCTGGATCTTGTTGATTATCAAGCCACACCTGAACCTGGTAATATACACGATAAAAGTGTTGGTGAGCAAAAGCCGCGGTTGGAGGAAGGCAAGCTAATTGAACACGTGTTTTTATTTTGTGTTTCCTTTGCAAAAGATAAGTAACGTAATTTGTATGTTGAAGTAAATTTTTGGAGCTCCATATACAGACAGAAAAACAGCTAATATCGTTGGTGAATAGAGTTTCTGGTGATGAGGTAATATCTTGAAAAGCTTGCGCACAAGTTATAAAATTTTTTTTCAAACAATTAATTTAAAAATTATTTTTTACTCCTTCTAAACATTGCTGATGTTGTACCACAGCTGGTAATAGCATCTACAAACAGTATATAATTGAACCGATTGAATATTTTCTCAAATAATTGCTGCAGCAGTTGCTAGGACCTTCAATCGTTCTTCTTTGCCTTTAGGTTTTTTTCTTTTAACTTCAAGGTTGATTGATAATATTATAATAATTATCAAGAAAACATACAAATGTTAATTGTCCTTGCTTCTCAATAATAATGACTAATACCATAATTTAACTTGAATCGTAATGTATTTGCTCTGTAATAAACACTTACATAAACACCTCTAACACAAACTGGCAGTCATCACTACTTTCAATATATAACAATATTTCCTTCATGGCGAGATCCAAAGCTTCATCTTGAGGACGACTGACTTGGCCTCCAGTGGTTGGATTTAAAAATGAAACAAAGCAATCATTATGGTACTTAGTTTCAGTAGCAACTAAATCGTGTTCAAACCGATGCTTGAAACAATAATTTTTGCGGTGACATCAGAACAAGACTTAGCTACTTTCATAACTGTCTTAAAATGAAAGAGTTGTAACTTTACAAATTTTACGACGGGATATCTGTGTTTGTTTCTCTTCGTATTCCTCATTCAACTCATCGCCGCAAAATAAACGTAATATTTAAAAGAAAAATATGACTCACACGTGCTCTAGTAAGAGGATGACTTTTTTGACAGGTACTAGCTGATTCCTCTTCATGTTGCCATTTTGCTGCTGCAGTTGTACGCTTTCGAGAGTACTGTTTGCGACACTGCACATGAATAGTCACAGAATTTACGTTCTTCAAATAATCAGTAAATTTTTCCACCTTTGAATACGCGTTAATTAACGTCTTTGTGCTGCAATCAACAGTTACATAATTTAAGGTGTTTCTATCTATGGTGTCGAAAGCCGACGAAAATTCAACAAAAAAACAAAATAACTTCTCCTTCCCCTCCTTCCCCTCTATAGACAGCCCTCTATAGTTTCCTACTTCTTCCAAGTCTCCTTTTTTGCGTAGTGGAAATATTATTGACTTTTTAAAACTGTCGGGTACATCACTAGTATTGAAAATAATATTATACATAAAAATCAATTTATTTTTAAAACTGGTAGGAGAATTTTTGAAAAACTCATACGGCACTCTGTCGTATCCAGGGGCCTTTCCAGCTTTAACTCGTGCTAAAACATCTCTAGCTCGTCAAGAGAAAAGTCTCTATCTATATAGTCGTCCTGCACCTCAGGAAGTGCAAAACTTATCCCAGATGACAGCAAAGGTGGATTCAACAACCCTTTAAAATGTTCAATCCATATACTGGTTGAAATATTTCCAGTTTTCATTATCTTTTTTCTCCTAAACCTATTTAATGCCTGCCATAATGTTTTAGGATCAGACGCATGTCTCAAATCAGTTATAATACTCTCCAAGTGATCTTTCTTTTTCCTGCCACACAACGTCTTATATTTTTTCTGTTCTTCCAAATACTTGCTTTTCACTAACATAGAATTATTTTTTGAAAGAGATTTAATAGCCGAAATACGCGTTTTCTTGCTGCTAAGCATTCGAAGTCAAACCAAATCTGTTTTTTCTTAACCCCCTTATTATTTAGCAACACCTGATGTTTCCCCCGGGCTGAGTCAACTATGCAACCCACGAGTTTGTCAACGTTGTTTTGGTTGTTGTTAGTTAACTGTAGTTCCATAACTTCCGCTCCAGCCTATGAGTGTAGTCGGACTTAGCACCATCAGACCACCTGAGTTTCGGCATCAATGGGAGCAGCCCCTCCCCCACCTCAGGGTCAGAAGCGCCACCCCTGATTGTGCATTCAATGGGTAAATGATCTGATCCTGGAAAGTCCCCCACTTGAAAATTGCTGATTGAGTCTAGCACATTAATGGAAACTGCGGCTAAATCTATTACAGAACATCCTTTAGTATTGATACATGTGAAATAGCCCTCGGAATCGTCTCTAAATCTGCCATTCAAAACTATTAACCCATGATAATTAAAAAGTTCTAATAATTTGAATTTACAACCATATCTTTTTAATTTCGATTACTACTAAAGTTCGCATTGAAATCCTCTAAATTTATTTCATTTTCTAAATTTTGCTCGTGTCCTATTCGCCCATTCAGGTCTCCTATAAAATTAAATTTCTGTTGAAATTTTCCTGACAAAAATGTGTCAAATTTTCTAAATCCCTGTTCCAGTTATTAAAATTAAGGTACACTGGTAAAATTAATAATTTTTTCCCATTTACATCGACATTTATAACAGAAAAATGTTCTTCCCTTACTATGCTAATGCAATTAAAAAAGTTAGATTTTTTCCTTATCATGATTATAGATCCGCCTATATTCCTACCAAACTGCGCTATTCTATGTGCAAAACAAAACTTCAACTCATAATCTACCAAACTATTTACAATATAGTCTTCTTCCCGTAAGGGAATGAACGTTTATAATGGAACAATAACGTCATATTTTATTTATTAAAACTAAAAAACTATCGTCACTGACCTTATTTAAGAGACCACAAACATTATATACTAAAAGCGTTAACCCGTCCACTTGCCGCTCTGAGTCCGTTATGGAAGTCCTTCTCTGTTGCCGGGGGTGGGATTGGCTGCACCTCCTCAGCGTCTGCAGTTTTTTACACGAGACATTATGTAGTGTATGTCCCAGTCGTCTGGCAAGTGCGCGATGACAGCTTTGCTTCTGCCTAGAGTAAGTGCACGGTTCACGAAGAGATGTCACCACAACCTAGCACTTCGTTGCAGAACGCTTGCACAGCGTGACAACAGTCCACTCCCGTCGCCCTATCCAGTACTTTTAGCCCCTTAAATATGAGGTTGTTGCGCCTAGACCTTGACTCTAAGTCCACAAGTCTAGACACCACAACACTGCTCTGCCTCTTTATATCAGCTATTTCTTCCCTCAAAGCACTGTTTTCAGCTTGCAGGCCCTCGATTCTTTCATTTAAACGAGCCAAATCTTCCTTGGTGGCAATATTAGCTAACTTTTGATCCAAAAAAAGACTTAGACTGTTCATAAGCTGGTCTTGTGTGATGTCTCTTACCTTTTCACCTGCCATTGTACCTGAAGCTGAAGGGGAGATTGGTAATTCGGGTGATCGATGCCGCTTTGCTGTCTGGGTGTTGATGGTAAGAAAAACTCACTAATTTTCTTCTCACTTATATATACACTGTCTCACACACACAACAGTGTCTCTTCAATCAACAGTAACATATTCAATTGAAGATCAAAGTTTGTAGCAAATAAAATACAATTGCTACATATTATCATCAAAAATTGAATACAGCACAAACTTTAGCAGATAATATTTAAAATAACTACGTGTTTTCACTATGAAGGAATTTTCAAGATTAACGGTGGTTGAGGTGCGACCTCAAAATCAGGTAAACGGAACAATGGAATGACAGGTACATTTTGCTCAAGGGCACATGGTCCCTTAAAATTAGGGACTTCCGTTTTTTTAACATCATATTCTCAGAACCATCGGTCAGTATGAATGTATCAGTCTTGCAGACTTATATTTTTATTTATATTGCAAGCCCCATGATGTCATTAATCAATCAAATTATATAATATAGTATATTCATATTTTTATTCGTAGAAATGTAAAGTTGATAGAATTATGTACACCGTTCAAGAAACTGATAAGTTTTAATGTTGTAAAACGATGATTAACTAAACGGGTAGCAGACTACAAACATTACAATCTGAGTGGGGAAGAATTTGTCGGTTTGAGGCTGTAATTCGATTTGAGCGTGTCAACTAAAGTGGCGCCGCGACTCTCCGTCGACAAATCCAATTTAACGGATTCACACTTTACGGCTATGAACAAGGGAGTTTTACTTAAATCTTTCCTTTTTTTTAAAGTAAGGTCAAATTCGTCAAATTAAGTCACCGTATGAAATCTTCGTTCCCTCATTAACGTTTTCTGAAGGGATGTTCATACGTAATTGTGAATATAACTTTATGTTTCATAACTTAAAATATATATCATGAGCAAATTTATATTTTACGTATAAATCCTGCTTCATAGCACAACCAACTTAAAAAGCACGAGTGGTTAGTTTACTTTTATTTTAAGTCCCAGTAATATTTTCTTACTTTTTGATATTTAATGAATTATCCCGTTCATTAGTTAAAATGAACTAACATTTCTCTCCTCAAAACATCAATAGTTTTATATAATTATACTTAAAAGTAGTGCTTTATTCAATGTTTTAAAACATACGTATAAAGTAGGTAAAAGAGTAAAAACATACGAGATGTTATAACTTGAAACTAAAACAAATTTATACACAAAAATGTTAGTACATAATTATCAATTAATCTATACTTAGTATTACAATAACGTATGAAGGAACTAGTTAATTATATTGATTTACTTATTATTTAATCTTGTTTTTAGTATTTATGTTTATAATAAAAAGATATTATAATCTTAAAATAAAGCCTAGATTGTCAGATTGAACTTTGTGAAGAAATTAGTCCGTCCAGTACCTCTTCCTTGTATTAGATTTTTATGACCGACGATGCAACTTCAGTCCTTAGCTGATCAGTGAACTGGTCACGTTTTAGGATAACCGCCCGATAATAACGTACTTGCCTCCAATATCGATGCCTATATCACAAGTTCCGTAGTCTAAAAGTTACAAGCGTTAACACGTAGACAACTTTTTATCATTTTAAACTAAAAAGGGAAACCATGAACTAAAGTGAAACGATAACCACTATATTTTTTAAACTTTATATACAAAATATAGCCCTAATCAAATAATTCGTTATTTAATTTATAGTCTGCGTTAAATTATTTGATCGTTTTCCTCTTACTGGTTTAGTCATGTGTGTAGACATTTGGTTTGAGTTTTTAAATGAAGTAAGTTTAGGGAAATCCACCTCAGGAAAAATATTGAACAACTAAAATGTTATTTAGTTTTCAATCATACAAGTCATAAAATCTATAAACTGAAAAATAGGTGGAAAACTACCTTTGGTTACACGTACAACTATAAACACACTTCAATACAATTATATAAGTAAATGTTTAAAACCTATATTTGTAATTCTTATTAGTTATAACAAACTAGCTATTATGTAAATATTATTATACAGTACATTTACATAATACTTCAAGAAATAATTTAGAAATACTTCAAGAGAGTAGTAGTTGGTAGGGCAATGGTATAATCATCACCTTGAAAGCGATTTTACTCATTATTTTACCGATTAATTGAAGTGTATTACAACGTGAGGCAATATTCCAAAGAACGTGTTTTCACCTCAGGTTCTAATTACTGGAATTTCCGATCATCATGCGCAAATTGGAGACTTTGCCTCATTTGTTCCTTCAACCCACAATATTATTAAATTTACATTCAAGCGGTGCTTCACCCCGGACGGCATTCGGGTCTTGAGGAGTCTTCTGGAGGGTGAATCATGGCATGAGCTTTTTGGAGCCGCTGATGTTGATGAAATGTTTGACTCATTTCTTGCAATTTTGTCATTTTATATTGATTGTGTTTTTTCCTACAAAAAAGATTAAGTTCGGTACATGGGGCACTCAGATGAGGATTCCTTTGGATGAAGATCTAAAAAAACTTCATAATCGCCTTTTGTTTCTCTACTCGCTGTCTAAGCATCTTGACTCTTCTCATCCTTTGAGAGTTTCTTTTATTCAAACCAAGAAGGAGTTTAGGAATCGCATCCATTCCGCCAAAGCGAAAAAAGTATTGACCTACATCAGCGGGGCTCAGAATAAACAGCGAGCTGTTTGGAATGTGGTTAAGGATCTCATTCCTGATAAGAAAGCTAATGCCTTCACACATATTACGCTTAATGACGAGAATGGCGATCTGATGAACAATCCTAGGATGATTTCAGAGAAATTCAACATCCATTTTGCAGAAATAAGCCAGAGTTTGAGAGATTCTGAGGGTAATTCTTCATTTGTTCCTCCAAGATCATTGTCTTCATCAAGTATGAGTTCCTCTATATTTTTTGCTCCAACTGATAAGAATGAAATCATCTCAGTCGTAAAGTCCTTGAAAACAAGCAATTCAGCAGGATTTGATGGAGTTTCATCCAGGATTTTGTTGAGCTGTATAGATATATTGGCTGATCCTCTTGCACAGATTGCGAACTCGTCATTTGAATCTGGGAAGTTCCCATCACACTTGAAGCTCTCAATTGTAAAACCTATATTTAAGAAAAAAGTAAGTACAAATGAACTTAGCAATTACCGCCCCATTTCGATCCTTTTCAAATTCTTGAAGAATTTTCAAAAGTTCTTGAAAGGCTTGTGCTAACCAGACTTTCCAATTACCTGTCTGTCAATGGAATTTTACATGACCATCAATATGGCTTTCGTGAGGGGTTGTCTACAGTCAATGCAATTTTTAATCTTCTAACTGAGGTATCAAACTCATTGGATAACAGGAATCACGTGTTTGGCCTATTTTTGGATCTTACGAAGGCTTTCGACGTTGTGGATCACGGGTTGTTGCTCAGAAAACTTGAAAACTTGGGTATTAGAGGGAAAGCTTTTAAATGGATTGCTTCTTATCTCCTGAACCGTAGACAGATTGTTGAAATTCGTTTTATTGATGATACAGGGTGCTTAAGAAAACAATTTTCTGAGGAGCGAGAAGTACGCACTGGAGTTCCCCAAGGCTCCGTACTTGGTCCTTTATTATTTTTACTATTCATAAATGACATCCATCGAAGCGTGAAAGGTTCCAAGTTGTTTTTGTTTGCTGATAATACCTCTTTGGTCATCTCTGGTTGCAATCGAGCCGAGCTTGAAATCCAAACCTTTGTTCAGGCCAGTAATTTGCTGTAGTGGTTGGGTGAAAACTCTCTGTTTGTAAATACATCTAAAACCAATTTTCTTGATTTTGGAATTAGAAAGTCTGCTAAAACGTTGATTGAATCTCAAAACATTATGATTGGAGAGTCAGAAATGTGTCCTTCTTTGAATGTTAATTATATTGGAATTGTTTTGGATGATCAGCTAAACTTTTTTAGTCACATTGATAAAGTCACGAAAAAACTAAGCAGCTGCATATTTTTGATGTATAGACTATCCTGTTTTGCTAGTGAGGAACTTCTTTTGCTTACTTACTATGGCTGTTTTTTATCCTTACCTTTGCTATGGAGTCTCTATATGGGGATACGAGAGTAAGAAAACTCAATATGTTTTTCGTCTCCAGAGAAGAGCTATACGGATTATTTTCAAGTTGAGTCGTTCCCCGTCTTGTAGAGGTTTCTTTCGCAGTAATAATATCCTTACGTTCCCATCCATTTATATCCTTCAGTGTCTTTCTTTTTACAAAAAGTATCCCCACCTTTTCTCAGTCAACGTTAATCCAGCCCATAATTACTCCTTAAGAAAAGGAAACAACCTAATCCTACCCTGCCATAAAACATCTTTTTTTGAAAAACAAAGTCTTTACTCCTGCATCCGCCTTTTTAACTCTTTGCCATCCTGCTTGAAAATTGTTGTGGACGATAGGGAATTTCAAAATCGTCTGAAAAAATTTCTTATTTCGAGAGAATATTACAGTGTCCGGGAATACGTTGAGGATAATAAATTGTAGATCACTCCTGTTATATTGATTTGGTCTTGTTGTCTTTGATATGTCAGTAGTCTATACTTTAAGTTAGGATATTATAATTTTCTTGACGAATGCCTATGCATGTTATGTTTTTGGCAATAAATGAATTGATTGATTGAATCATGAGTAATATTTATTTTAAAATAATGTAAATAGAACTAGATTAATTTTAAGTAATAGTTCTGACATAATGATAATATACTCTTTCATGTTCTTAATAGAAACCTAACTAATAAAAACCTTAATAAACCTAGAACAAATGTTTAAAGAATACATGAGCATACATAATGCACGTATATATTTTAGTATTGGTATAGCATAATTGATATTCTATTAAAGTAAATCGTTCTTAAGGTTACAATTAACAATTGTGATTACTTGGAGAATGTATTCACTATTAATGTAAACAAACTGAAATTAATTATCATTGTTTTACACTGAAACATTAATTCCATAGGACAGGCTTATACAATTAATATTACTCACCTTTAGAGACCAAGATAGGATTTTCGTTAATTTACAGACCAGTAGGGCTTAGCTTTGTGAGATTTTTGAAATACGAATAGGTCTATATGCACCCCAGGAATCGCACAAATGTTCATGAAAAGTTTCAGTACGATTAGTTGCGTAGTCCACCCTTGAAAACAAAACAAACAAACAAATTCACTTTCTAAACTTGTAATAGTATTAATATGTATATTCGATTGTGTAGTTATGCTAGAAATATAATTAAAGTCACGATTGTTCTTGATTATTAATATAGGTATATTGTACACATATTAAATTGTGTGTAAAGTAAGGGTTCGTGGGTTAATATAAAGTTCGGCAAGCGCGCCCTGCTGTTACTGGTCAGGTCACGTGCCCGAGTTACGTCCCTGACGACTTCTCCACTGAGCTCTACAAATGATACTAACACATTCGCTCAGTATTTTACTCCAGTAACTATATTTGATCTACGGTATTATAACTTCTTTTTATTCATAAAATTATTAATAAGTGTGATTTCAATTTTAATTCAGCAAATACGTTTTTATTCTGGTTATTTTTTTAAGGAACGAACGCCTTATAAATATATTTAAACAATGGTGATAAACTCATAATATTACACCCCTCGAAAACAATGTAATTGTGTATGACATACAAACAACCCAACATGTATAGGTTTCTCTTTGTATTTGTAAATAAACCTTATTGAAAATTAGTATTGGGTCAGTTAAACTTTACAATATCACAATAATATGTAAAACTTATGCATTGTATTACGAAAGACGAAAGTACATTCAAAAATAAAAAAATATATCATTATAAAACAGATCACCGAATTTTTATATTTGAACTAAATAATTGTGCAGGGTCTGCATTTTTCATCAGTGTTACTGACAATAAGTATATAATAAGACAACATGGACTTATAATTTCCTAAACAATGAAGAATTTTCTATTGTAGTATATTAAAAACTATTTTAAAGATTCTTTCTTTAAAGTTTGTTAAAAGCGATGGAAAAATTGAAAGGATAATAGAATTTCTGGTATTTCGTTACACATTGTGTAACATATAATAATAGAAAATATCCGAAATCCTATTTCCCATTAAATGTCAAAGGTTAATACTTATAAACACCCTCCAGTGTCATTTACATGTCATTATAATCACACTACTACAAGGAACCATTCAATGTTGTAATAGGTATCATTTTCTTCTACCAATTATAACAAATATGTGTATTAACAAAATATTGTAAAAAATTTAAGAGTGAACACACACACACACAAATATATAGGAAGAGTGGCACGTTACTTGGTATATGTCTCGTTCGTATACTATTTGTAGACATTCCTACGAGTGGTTAGTAAATTTTATGTCTCCCTAAACACTAAATAAACTCACACTCCCCGTCTATCTTAAGATGTTGTTTTTTGGACACCCTCCCTGAATAAACTTAAAAACGTAATCATCACGACCTTAAATACGAGAGTACTGCCTTTGTTTTTAAAATCATGCCTTGAAGTTACACTTTTTTTAATAATATTTAAAGGTATAAGCCACATGTCGGATGTACTATGCCGTTATTAAAGGAATCCAGAGGGAGAGAAGTTGTAAGGGATAAAACTCGTGCACGTGGCCTGACCAGCAAGTAGGACTCCATGTTAACGTCTACCTACTACCTGTCAAACTTTATAGGGTACCCGGATTGAACACATTTGGTTAAACCATAATTTTTTTCTTAAAGTTGATTGAATTCAGCTGCAAGTCAACAAATGCCTCACAGGCAACAGCTTCAAGTCTGATTGGTTATATAATCCACTAATATGTATTACTGGATTGACTACGGGCTACATAAGTATCGCTCCTATGATTGTTTTTATTACTTCAATTTACTGAAATAACTTTAATATGATATGTATCAACATGATTCAAATAACAATATTAGCACATTTTTATATACCTTAATTACTTTATTTACCATTATTGTACACAACAAAGTTATTTAATATGTGTATTTCCTACAAAGGTGTTCATAAACGAAACATTGTATAAAAATATATGGAGTGTGTGTAGCTATGTATAAAATAATCATTAATAGAAATATTAAAATGATTTAGGTCTGATAGAAGTTAGGACATGGAAATAAAAGAAACTCTAAGTGTAACTTTACATAATCACTTAGTTGTGAACAAAATTACTGAATGGTGAATATTGGCATGGTAAACTGTCATTTTAAATGGTGAATATTGTATGACAGTTTACAGGGTTACAGCATTGATCAATATAAAAATGAACGGTAAAAATAGTATCTAGTGCAAGGACAAAATGTAAAATATATATTATCAAATAAACTAACAAAGTAATATAACCACTTGTATTATTATAACTCATAAATATGTCATATCCATGTAATTCCTTCTTGGCAGTACAAGTAATCAAAATATTGTAAAAAGAATTCCATTCCATCATTTCATCTTGAATTATTTTCTAAACATTAATAGACTTATACCTTGAACCAAAAATAACCTATGAGCCAAGTATCAAGTTTCTAGAATTTTTTTATTAAAAGTTACGGCACAGACAATCAGCAAAACATGACTAACTGTGACTCCAGGCCATAACATGGGTTTATTAAATTGACAAATTGTTAGAAATATTTTTCAGGTGTATAATTTAACAATTTTTCACTGCAACCCCATCAAAAACCATAGACTTACAATTGTTTGAGATCGATATATTCTGTCATTAAAGGGGCATATTTAGAACGGTGTGGGGAATTGTTTATTACCACATTACTAAAAAAGATTAATTTATTAAAATTTTACAATAATTTATATTTTCCAGAAATTGTTACTTATACCTCTGTTTTTCCTGATAGTAGAACCTGTAGGGGACTAATCGATGCTGTCACTCATATATGTTCACCTCTATTGATGAGCATAAGGTTCTTCAAACTGGTGTTACTTTCTTAGTGACAAGCGTCTTACAAGATAGAAACTTGTATGACAATAAAAATGACGATTTTATTGGTACATCGTGTAAAAGTATTAACACAACCTCATTTACTGCAAGGGGTACTATACGTAGGCTGTTCGGTGTGATATCGGAGGGAGGCGGTTCAAATATCCAATATTTTTAATACACTTTTTATTCCAGAATATACCGAAAACAACTCGTAACTTTGACTGTTTTAGAGTTTATTTAACTTGTTATATTAAACGATGAAGATATCTTTATTTATGTTACTGTCAATACAAGTTGTCTTAAATGGATAACCTCTCATACTTTTTTTTATCAAACTAGTATTACGGGATTGAATTCAATAGTTTAAGGATATTCCCGCAAAAATTAAGAATATAGAAGTTAAGCATTTTTTATTGTAAATGTTTTTATAGATACAAAACATTTCTGAATTTAAAAAAATTATAGGAAGGCCTTTATATGTAACCATTTAGTAGCTTAGCTGTTTGGGCATATTAGCTTATCAGACTTGTTCTAGTCTAATTTCAAATTTAAGATTCATTTAATACACTAAAAAGTTAAAATACAAGAGGAATTAATTATTAATGAACTACATTAAAAGCTGGATACGATTTGTCTCAGCATGTTTAAGAAATTGCTGTCATCCTGACATGTGTTCGTGTACACGCAATGTCCTCATTGTGCATTATACATTGCGTCCGCTTTGTGTACAGGTGTCGCTTTCATTGTCAATAATGTACTATGTTCTTACACTATAATATCACTAATATGAATAAATAATTCTATGTTAAAAATAATTACATTCTTTCTGTCGGTTTTCAGAAGCTTTTCAGGCCTAAATACCTGAAATACTTCTCGATTTACAAACAAAATAAGATAAAAGGTTGTTCGAGGTGGAAGATGAGCTGTTTTTGAGTGAACCGATGGATATTTATGCGCCTAGTACTTGTGTACATCGTTGTACGCCACACCGTGCATACCTCGCTTAAGGGAAGTGGTTCTGCCTTGGTTAGCTTCTACAAAATTTGGATGATGCTTGAAATTTCCGATTCCTTCCACATCTCTAACAAGGATTCCATTCTTAGAACGGCTTCAATCGATTTTTCCAGCAGAACTCGTGGAATTTGAAAGCCTTTTAATATGGTTGTGGTCTATGGTACATCGCATTCTTAAATAATCGTGTTACAAAATAAATGAACTGGTGAAAGAAACAAGGATGCAGGACAAATAAGATAATAAATGTATAACACTCCTACATGTAAATTATATACAGTATAATTGAAATGTTATAATACAATTATCCCATCAGGAAAATTATAGTTTCGAGATGTACAGTTTAGTGGGTTTGGAAAAAATTACATACTTTTAAAAAGGCTTTTTTACTGGATACTAAAAATTTGTGTTTATAATAATGAAAAATTGTACTTTATACGGGTTAAACTATTTGCATTAATTTTTTATGCAAATAAAATTTAAGCTAGATGTTGTTGACTATCAATTGAATGAATTATTGGTAAGTCAATGTGATTTAAACCATGTGCATTTTTCATGCTATAATTTTGCTAAAAACAAAATATTTATTCGAATAACCTAAATGTAAATTTAAATAGAAACAAATTTTCGTCAATGAGATAAAACTTTGTCTTTTTTCATTTTTTGTAGGTATTTACTTTCCCTTTCTGCTGATGATATTGTTAAAAATTTTTCGAAGGAAAACAGTAATCTTCTTTTCCATATTTGTTTTAAAGGAATGTGGTTTTCTATCTGCAAGTGTTACTCGCAACTATTCATCAGGGACATACAGTTCTAGGTGGTACTTTTTTTGCTTCTCGATGAGGCTAAAATCTTGATCACAAGAGATACGTCTGTCTCGAGGGCAGAAACTTGTGAATAATCTCGGTACAGTAAAGCTTAGGATTTGTAACCATAAAAAATTATAGTTCTGGAATTTTGATGTAGTGGTTCTGTCTTCCACACTGGTCATGGTCAAATTGGAGGTCTTTACATAAACTTAAACAATTTTTGTAATACACTATCCCACTTCCTCTGACCCTCTTGAACTCTTGAAGCAACAGACCCGTCCCTTATATACATGTAAGCTTCGTTTGTTGATAGGTAATAAATACCTAATCAGTAGGTACAGAGTTGGCTTTTATAATATACAATGTCGGTAGATAGGACTCGTGTGATTAATGTCTTCATTTGATCAAAGCTTATTACAGTTAGGTCAAATAAAGGGTCCTTACCGTTTTCAGCATACTCTCTTTAAACCAGCTCTAGTTGACTCAGCTTGTCACTCTTGTTGGACTTTACATAACACTTTTTACTGATTTTGGGGCAGCTTTAACTTTATACTAATATCATGATATTTTCTGCAGCAATCCATAACTGGAGCATAAAAATGTAAACTAAACATAGTAATAAAGATTTTAGAAAAATATTATGTATCATATAGACACATAGTCATCAGAGTTCTGCTTGTTATACACACGGTACAAAATGGTCTTGTTTCAGACTAGGTGATAGAAATTTTCGGATAGGGGTTTCATCTCTACGTAGTGAGATTAGTAAGTTGGAAACTTGTAAATAAACTCATTTTTTCATACTAGTAAATAGATTATTAATAAATTTCAGAATAAATATGGAAGAGAACCGTCATATCTTACTGTCATTTATTGTGCATTTTAAGCATAAAAATTTTAATAAGAGTTTAATCTCCCGCCTTCAGCACGTTGTCAACGAGATAAAACAGAGTAG
Organism: Homalodisca vitripennis; assembly: GCF_021130785.1. NCBI lineage: Eukaryota > Metazoa > Arthropoda > Insecta > Hemiptera > Cicadellidae > Homalodisca > Homalodisca vitripennis. The sequence goes on along the minus strand of NW_025776600.1, from coordinate 64,759 downwards.
GGTTCTGTTAGACATTTGGTTCAACCCACAATGGAACAGTTAATTGTGGGTTAGGCCACCAGATTTTGGGTTTAGGCCAGTTCACAGTTTACAAAGACCTCAAAAAGAAAACGAACTATTGCTGCTATCTAGTTCACTAGACAGTTGGCTAGGTCTGAACCTCGTTTTATAAAAGTCCGTTTGGGGAATAAGCAGAAGCGCATATCAGAAAAAAGGGAAAATTGGGCGTTGGTCCATTTTATATTCTGAGCGCCTCAATTCTCATTACATGACTTTAAATAGGTAAAATGTACCCAAAAGTTTCTTTAAAAATAAAATAAATGTTATACGTAATTCATAAAAATGTCACGTGTTGCTTTAAATGTCCGTGTGCTCGTGACGGAAATACATAAGCACCTCCTAATGAATATTCATGATCCTATATACTGAGCTTCCTATCTGACTATTAGGTGCGCTAACCATACATCATATATCTAGATAAAAACACAACGTGTTTAAAAGAATGATTTAGTTATAAATCCCTAATTATAACTCTAACTTTGGGTTAAAATATGTGCATTTTTTATCGTACAGCATCTAACAAATTGTTATTTATTTGTAATAATAATTTACTTATTATTAAGAATATTTGTACTATAAAGTTGAATTTTTTTATATTTTGATTAGCTATCACTAAGGGTTCTGGAAAAACATTTCAGTTCTGCTTAGATGTTTGTCAGTCTATCTCCCTGTTTATCTGATTTTTACTATACATATCGAGAAGAAATGTAGTTTTGGACACTTAATTTTGCATATTACTTAAGTTATGGAACGTCGTATTTGATAATAGAAGTGTCCCCTTCATAGAATGTCTTAGCCTTTGTGTAGTCTAAATATATACATGTCATCTTATAAACGATTTAATCTTGCTTCCAACTTTTAATTACTTTTAAGTTCAATTTAGTTGTATATCTATTCATGAGATTTACTGATTGACGTTAAAGTCCATCGTTAATTACGCTGGGAAATATTTTCTGTTTGCCTAAAGCCGTATAACTTTTTTCCCCTGTATGCCCTGTCTCTAAAGCATGGAATGAGCTTTAAATTTGGAATTAATTACACAATTAACTTTAGTAAAGTATTTTCCGCAACACGTATTGTGGCGTACTGGAGCGTCAATGTTATATAAATTAAGTGATTACTAAGTTAAACTACAAACACCAATGTAGGGAAAACGCATTAAATTTATGGGCCTCTCCAATCTTAAAATTTCTCTTTGCCTTTTATTACAACATAACTTAGGATTTAAATACTCATGTATTTCATATAAAAAAGCAGTACACAGCACTAAGCGTAACAAATTTCTTATAAATATTATGAATAGCCTACATCTTATTATATAGATAGGCCAAATATATTGTTTGGCACGTGGAGAAATTAAATTTTGTATTTACAAATTAGATGCCTCGCGAGAAAGGGCTAATTTGTAATACAAAAATATAAATTTTACTTACGGACAAGACACGCGAGATGTTACTCGGCAGCACGAACGGCAGCTACAAAGTTCAAAAGAGAAAAAAACAAAATTAACATGCGTGCCAATTAGGTTATTAATCCACCAAGAATTTAGTTTCAAGAACATCGGATGTAACCTATATTAACCAGTAACGAGTAACATGGTTTCGGAAATATGTATTATATAAAATATGATTAAAAAACAGCCCAAGCTCCATGCGAATTCTTTGCTTATAAGTAAGTTTGTTCTCAAGACATTGTTCTGACGAAAGGGTGAAGATACATTTAAAATATGGCAAGGGTGTTGAGTGATAGGCTTCGCTAACTCTCAGCAACAATTTTTAAATTGTAAAATAACATATCAAATACGTTAACCAATTCCCTACCTTGATTACATCTGCATTAGTTTATCATGTGTGATTGAACGTAATTAGGACGTTAATTTAGTAATTAATGTATTTATTCTACATATTATAATAAACATCCATATGTTATTTGAACTACACTGCATGCAACCCAATTTGGAATTTAGCAGGTTAATTCGATTTCCAGTAAAAATTAATTCCATTTCAAAATTTTAGTCTGCTTTGTAACCTACTCACTTTTTTATTAGTGAGCACCGACATTTTTATTAGTCTGCTGATGTGTTGTCAGTGATTTAGGTGTTCTTGTTAGTAAAATTGTTATAGTTATAGGTAATGATATATCTAGGTTAAGGTTCTGCTATTGGGATTATCCGAGCAGAGCATCCTGAATATTAATGAAGGTTAATATTTTATCTCAGTCACAAGCATTTCACTGAGCTTATGATCGCAATCCTGATATAGTAACTGTTAAAAGTATTGGTTTGGTGTATGGTGTTCGTAACGGTTCATATATAAATAACGTATAGTTATTTTGTTTATGCGGATGGGCACGTTTTAAATACACAAAATAGCTGTGAAATAAAATCATTAGCGATTCTAACAAATACAGAACATTCATGTAATTATCAAGAATAAGTGTTTGTGGTTTATTTTCGTTAATTGATATATTTTTTTAGGTTTTAAAAGACACATATATCCTACTGGAAAGAAGGAGATGAAGAATATTAATGATGTCGTTAGAAAGGCGATGTCTCGAGGCAGAAGGGTCTAAAGAAACACAATATAACACACCATTAATCTTAGAATATTGAATTTACACCTGCTTCCTACAACAACGTGACTCGGAAGAATCTAGCAAGGCAATAATAGGAACCGTTTATAATAGCAGCAGCAACGAAAATTAGAATAAGCATCTATAGTTATATACCGTATTATAGTTTTCATGTAATAAAACAAAATATATATTTATTGCTACATTTAAATTCCTTTGCAAAGTTATCAATACTCTTATTGTTTAAATAACATATTGTATTTTTCATTATACATAAAAGCTTTTCATAATTTCAATGTCTTTACTGATAAATATCTAATTTGTTGTACTAGCATTAAGAGTAGTTGAACTATTACATTGTGTTTATATTATTATTAGTTAAATACCTACAGTGTGAGCCTTAAAACTTTAAAATAATTTACTAGACGTAATTGACGAACTTCTTTACTACTTATCAGTAAACGCATAGCAAACTTTGCAATAAGCAACTATAGTAATATATATATCGTATTATAGTGTTCATGTAACAAAACAAAATAGAAATGTATTACTACATTTCAATTCCTTTACAAAGTTATCAATACTCTTATTGTTTAAATATAACATATTGTATTTTTAATGATACGTAACATTTTTTTATCCCAAATTATCCCACTTATCCTTCCTTTATTACTCAAACATTTTAAAATCTATGATCGTATATGTGCCTCAGGTATATAACTTACTTAGCATATCCTTGCAGTCTTTGTGCATCACATTCCATGGACGTTACATTTTCCGTATGTATCATCCGGTAAAACTAAAAGAAATCCTTATTTACTTAAAATAAAAAGAAGTTTAAACACTTTGTCTGTTTAGAATAACTAACCACTTACATATCAATATGCAAGGAAGTAAAGAAGAATGTTGACAAAAATCAAATCAACCGTCGGAAACGACAATACATTAGTTATAAAGGAAAAACGTTACCCTTAAATTCTACAAAAATTTCTTTATTGTTTCATATTTCATGAAAAGGTTTTGAATATTTTTCTTTAATAAAATTCCATACTGAAGCTGATAATATCATTGATTATGGTTTTAACACGATAAATAATACAAATATAAAACTAAAACTTGTAACAAGATAGTAGTAACTTAAACGTGATTAGTAATATACCAGCATTTAACATGAGATTGAAGTGCTTTTACTGTAAAAAATTATAATGATACGTAATAAAATGTAGTAGGTATAAATATATATATATTGAACAGTATCAATTATGTTTTACTGGATCGAAGAATTAGCTAATTACCCCTCTGAATATAAATTATGTATAGCATAGATGAATTTGCAACGTCTGATACCGCTATTGTAAATGATTGTTTGTTGGTCACTCAACCCACTAAAGCCAATTCAAACCGTGCACCGTACTATTCAAGGGTTTAGGGTAATTCAGTATTGACTGGTATTGTCCGCTTCTGTTCATCCAAATGAGGGACCGTTAGAGTTTGAGTGGGTTTAGACTCTGCCTGATGGTGAATCAGTCAGGCCTATGAATTATTGTTAGTCATTATTTGATGAAACCTAGCCTATTAAAAATGCTTTATCATGTATCATGTTATCTTATTTTATTGGTAAATGCGAGTAATACAGTGTATAGTTAAATTATGTAAGTGTATATAGTATTTAAAGACAAGTAAATTAAAGCGTATGAATAATTTACTCTGAGAAAAAACAGGCTATTACATCAACTTCAAATTTTATCATGAGGATTCTTTATTACAATATCTTCAGTAGCCACTCATTGAAAACGTGCACATAAAATAGTAATAATAGCCCTGTCAGGTTTTTTACGGTTTACGCCGTAATGTATATTTTCTAATTTAAGTGGCAACCCATGATACCACTTTTTAAATATATGTAATAACAAAAATATCCATCGTCCAAGCCCTTAACATTTTATAGACATGATTATTCCTAGTAAAAAAATAAATACTGTTATTATTAATAAACCTGATTTGATATAAAATATTAAGATGGTTATTATACCTTTAAAAGTATTTTATTGAATTACAACTACACATAACCAATATAATCTATCATTGTTTAGTAACACAAGATCTATTATAATTTGCATCGGAAGAATCAGGATTAGACCTAGAATGATCAGGCTCTTTCTCCAAAGCTACTGTTTCGTTCTTAAACTAACTTACGTTTCCAAAATCTAAAGGTTTGTCATAGTCTACGAGTCATTCTTAAGACCATAAAACTTTAAATGCAATAAATCCCTCCAACTATAATCTCCTAGGTCACTTTAAAACTAAACACTGCTATGAGAGTATACAAAACAAACATAAAAAGCAACAAGTGTTTATGAAAGTTTTAAAGCGTTATAGAAGAGACAATTGAAATTGGAGTACATCAGTAGAGTAAATAAACAAAAATCTACACCCGTAATTATTACCATACACAATTTTTCTTATTTACTAGAACTCTTAATAAGATAAGCAAATTAGTGTGTGATGTAAAGTCAAAGTGTCTGATAATATATTTTCCAAACAGCAATAAATTTAATTTATTATTTGAAAACTATATCAATGTTTAAATTTATGGAAATAGAATATTGGTATGATAAATTATACTTACTTTTAATAGGATTTTGTACATGTAACTCTCTGCCTCTACATAACGAGGACATAATCTTTCAGCATAGTTCAAGACATCGTTGGCTATTTTTCCGAAGGCTTAATTGAAAAAATAGGTTATAACAAATACTTGTCCCATACCTAAACTGAAACTTTTTATTAAATTTAAGCCAAAATTTGAAAATGCGATTCATAGTATAATTTGTTACACACACACGTGGGATGAAGAGTGGGCATGCCGGAAAAAACAGTGTCTTTTGCAAACAATAAAGTCATATTTACATTTCAAAGTATTTGGCCTTAAAGTAAAATATTTTAACCTGTACCATGTAGGAAGAACAAATAGTACCTGTAGTATAGTGTAAAAATAATTAAAATGATATGCTTATAACATTTTAGTCACTAGAACCTTTACTACGCACATACAATATATCCATTATGATATATCTGTAATATTGTACATTTAAAAATTCATTAAAGCTAGTACATTGTTTGATGACAAATGGATCTATAACCACTCAGTTATATAAGTGAGCTATTTTTATCCCATAAATTAGCTCCGCTTTGTTCCACGGTAAATAAAACCTAATGGTGTAGGATTGGAGTATTATTTACTGCTGCACTTTAGTGTCGGCATGGCAGGACAGATCGTACTGCATTTGGGGAGGGTGAAAAGTAAGGGGTTGAATGTGGGCTGGCTCATTTAATTGAGCTGAAAAAGGGTTCCCGGCGTTATTGTACAAATTTATTGACTAATTACACGAGCTAAAATTAAATAACATCCCATTTATTCATCCTGGTGACAAAGCTGTGTAGCTCCGTTAACATCTTTATTATATATTACAAAATGACAAAACTTAGTGGATTTCTGATAAATAGTAACTCATTTATTTATTCTTCCAACGGACTTTCACCAGTAGTACAGAAAAATAAGTTAAAAATAGTATAAACGATTAATAGCACTAATAATATTTACTTATATAATTTAATAACTTACTAAGATAAAAATAAATAATCAACAAAATAATGAATAAGTAATATATATAGGTTGGTAAAAAAAATAATGAAGAAACATTTACCTAATACAAAGACTATAATAGGTAGTTAAATATCAAAACAAACAACAGTAATAAATTTGTGGTGTATGATAAGAAATAAATAACAACAAAATGACAAACAATTTTGACAAATAACCATATGCAAAAATAACAATATATAACCAGCAACATGCAACATGTAACTTATATATATATATATATAAGTAGATATGAATATGCCGGTTCTAGACCACTTTTGGGACAGTCAGAAAATCAATGTAAAATACTGTCCATTGAACCATAAACAAATCTAATAAAATCTAACAGGAAAGCACGAATGTTAAATAACCGAATCTTTAGCTGTTTTACTGTTCAATGTTTGCTTCTACATTTATAAGCTGTTTTAATGAAAAAATCAAAAAATCTTAATAAAAAATCTTTATTCTACAAAGTTAATTGTAACACAGTCTTTATCTTTAATAGTCTTCTTTCCAGTAACAATCAAGTGTAATTTTTCATTTTTGTTTAATTCTTTAATCTTTTTCTCATCCAAAACAGTCAAAAATCTGTTCGGCAAGTGTACTTTACAATCTTCCAACTCGGCAATTATTGTAAACCCGAATTTATCTTTCATTTTCTCCAAATTCAAGATTCTATATCTCTTTTTTTCTTCCAATTCCACTAATTTCTTATATTCTTTGAATCTTAGTTCACCAACCTTATTCAACTCTTGTAACAGCGCTGCCATTTATTATAGAAAAATCTTTTAACTAAATTTAGTTAAAAGATTTTTCTATAACAAATAGAACAATCTGAAAACATTTGACCAGAATTGTGCTGATTTGTGTCAAAAATCACTACTTCTCAAAATTTAATTTTACAAATTTTTGCTCTTTAAATAGAACAATCTGAAAACATTTGACCAGAAATTGTGCTGATTTGTGTCAAAAATCACTACTTCTCAAAATTTTAGTTTACAAAATTTTTGCTCTTTAAATATGGAGCGGAAAAAGATAGAGTGCCCATACTGCAAAAAAGACATTTTTGAACATCACTATACTCGTCATTACAATTCGAAAAATCATTTGAAGAACAAAGAAATTTATAATAAAGAACTAAATTATTTGAGGACTTGGGCTAAAGAAAATCAAATTGCCGATCACCAAAACATGTATAATATAGAAAAATTGCGTGAATTAAAGAAAAGCTTTAAGGAAGATAAAAAAGATCTCAATCTATTTAATGATGAAAAAATTCAATCAATCGCTGAAAAATTGTCCTTAGAAACAAACGATTAAAACTAAGTCTGAAATGATCGAAGAAATTGACAAAACTCTTAACGAAAAACCTAAAAATATCATTGATGTAGAAGTTTTATCCTCAATACACGGTCTTTTCAAGCAATACATTTTAACGAATTTAAACGATAAGTTCATGTCAATTTACAAATATCTATCAATTATGAGGCCAGAGATTAAAAGTTTAATCGAAAAATTTCAAGAAACCGTTAAAAATATGAAGGGCTATCTCTCTTTAGAATGCGAATACGAACGAACTTTAGTGAACGGTGAAACACAAACTTGTCCAATGTACTTTACTATAAAAGCAGACGAAATCTTCGACGTAAACGACTTTATTACTAAGCAATTTAATAAATTAACACATCGAGAACAGACAAATCATCCAAATAAGGGCTCTGGTTGGACATTAAAACGTTGTAAACAACTGATTTTGAGCCTTAATAAACATGAATTTATGAACGCAGGATCATATATCGATTTACCAAAGGAAATCAAAGATAAAAAAGCTTGTGTAAATATCAAAAATAAAGATGATTATTGCTTTATTTTACTCTATCCGATGCGCTATTGAAAAACCCGAGACTCATGTTGACAGAGCAAAACAATACGAAAAATTCGTGAACGATGAGATATTTTCTGGATTCGACTATCCTATGTCTTTAAAAGATATACAATTATTTGAAAAACGAAGCAGCAAAGCAAAGTACAAGTATCCGAAAATGTCTGTAAATGTCTATACTTTTGATGAAAAACTACACATAGTACCGTTGCAAATTTCAGAAGTTTATGACGCCAAGTTAGAAGTTGATTTATTGTATGTTAAACAAGATGATAAATCCCATTATGTTTTGATAACAGATTTAAGTAGATTAGCGAGTTCACAGATATCAAAAAATGCTCACAAGACGTTCTTGTGTCGAAGATGTTTAAGCCATTTTTACAAATCTGGAGATTTAAAACAGATCACTTAGAAATTTGTAAAAATCATGAAGTTTGTAAGCCAATTATGCCGTTTCCGGGTCAAACAACTAAATATACCAATTACCAAAAGAAATTTAGCCATCCGTACGTTATTTATATGGATTTTGAAAGCATATTAGAGAAGATTCTCACATGCAAAAACAATCCGCAAAAATCGACTACAACCAAGATTCAGAAGCATATTCCTTATGGTTTTACTCTATATTTAGTGTCTAATGTGACCAATCGTATGTACAAGCCGATATGTTATCGAGCAAAAAATGAAGAAGAGTTGCCGAACGTTCCTACAAAATTGTTTGAAGAGCTCAATAAATTATCGAAGTACATAGCTAAAAAAATATAATTCAAAGAACATGAAAGCCCATGAAATTGACTGACGAAGAAGAAATTTCGTATCAAAATTCAAATCTTTGCCACATTTGTGAAGAAATATCGTATCAAGACACTGAAAAAAACTTTAGGGTTTTTACCAGATAATTGGAGTTCTGCTTATGATGCATTCAAAAAATGCAGAGATCACTGTCATTTGACTGGAAAATTTCGAGGTGCAGCTCATAGAATTTGTAATCTGAATTTGAAATTTCCTCAGAATATTCCCGTTTTCTGTCACAATATGTCTAATTATGATACGCATTTGTACATAAAAGAATTGGCAAAACAATACGGTAATGTTGATTTGATTGCAAACACCGATGAACGATATATAAATTACTCTGTAAATTCTGGATACGGGTATGAGTTTGATGGTGACAAACCTAGAAAGTTCATAAAATTCTCTTTCGTAGACACGTTTAGATTCATGGCGTCATCTATCGAAAAATTAGCGAAAAATTTAAAGAAAGAAGACTTCAAACATACAAATCATTTTATACAGGATGGACTGAATGAGATAATAGAAAGACAGCCAAATGACGAAGAAGAGATTTTTAAAATATTGTCAGGAAAAGGAATATTTCCCTATGAATTTATCGATAGTATTGAAAAACTTGATTACAAAGAAGAGCTGAAAATTCAAGATTTCTATTCACTCTTGACAGATGAGAGCATATCTGAGAAAGATTATCAACACTACTTAAATGTTTGGAACAAATTAAAAGAGAAAAATCTAGGAAATTACTCTGATCTCTATAACATTCAAGATGTTCTATTGCTCGCTGATATCTTTGAAAATTTTAGGAATATTTGTTTGAATTGCTATAAGCTTGATCCAGCACACTATCTAACAGCTCCCAGTCTTGCATGGGACGCAATGTTAAAATTAACGAAGATAGAATTACAATTAATTAGTGATTATAATATGTATTTGATGATCGAAAAAGGCATTCGCGGGGGCATTTCTCAGTGTATTAAGCGATATGTTAAAGCAAATAACAAATATTTGAAAGATTTCGATAAGACAAAGCCCGAAAACTATTTGTTATACGTTGATGCTAATAACCTTTATGGGTATGGCCTAATGCAAAAACTGCCGTTTAGTGATATCAAGTGGATGGATCCAAAAACTTACACAACTGCAGAATGGAAAGAAACAATTTTGGAACTCACTGGCGACGAAGATTATGGCTATATTCTCGAAGTCGATCTTGGATATCCAACAAATTTACAAGAACATCACAAGGATTTACCTCTTGCTCCAGAACATTTTAAAAACAAACTTTGCACAACTCTACTGGATAAAACTGAATACGTTGTTCATTCGAGAAATTTGAAGTTCTATTTGGAACAAGGTATGATTTTGAAACATGTGAATAGAGTTATTGCATTCGATCAGAAGCCTTTTATGAAAGAATACATTGATTTTAACACAAACATGAGAACCAAAGCTACAAGCGACTTTGAAAAGGACTTTTATAAGCTGATGAACAACTCAGTTTTTGGAAAATCTATGGAAAATGTGAGAAACAGATGTGATATTAAGCTTGGAAATAAAGAATTTTCAATGAAACAAGCTAAGAAAACAAATTTCAAATGCTTTAACATCTTTGACGACAACTGTATAGCGAGTCACATGTACAAACAAAAGGTTAAATTTAACAAACCGATTTACATAGGATTTTCAGTTCTCGACCTCTCAAAATTGCTAATGTACGAGTTTTATTACAACAAATTAAAGAAGTTTGATCCAGATTTGAATCTGTGTTACATGGATACAGACAGTTATTTTCTAGAACTGAAACGAGATCCTTTTAAAATTATTAAAGAAAATATAGATGACTTTGATACAAGTGATTATCCAAAAGATCATGAATGTTTCACTACTAAAAATAAGAAGGTAATAGGGAAATTCAAAGATGAGTTAAATAGCGAAGTTTTAGAAGAATTTTGTGGTTTAAGGTCTAAGATGTACTCGTACAAATATCTAGATAAAAACCCAGTTAGGTGTAAAGGAATTAAGAGAAGCGTTGTAAATAAAACAATAAATATCGAAAACTTGAAGAAATGTTTGTTCGAAGATAAAGAAGAATTTAGGGAGATGACAGTAATCAAAAGCTATAAACATGAGTTGTACACTGTTACCATAAACAAGCTGGCACTGAACGCTAAAGATGATAAGAGAATTGTCCTAGAAAATAAGATCGATACAGTACCGTATGGCTATGAAGCAAAATCTGATATATTAGACGAATTAAATAAACTTAGAAACTTTGACATGTAAATGGAAGATGATTTAATTCACTGTCACAAGTGTAAAAAGAAAACGAAAAATATAGATTCAAAAATCGTTTAAACTCAAAATGGATTGTATAGAATTGCTGCAAAATGTTCAAAATGTAAGACAAACAAGAGTAAGTTTATAAAGAATCCAAATCCAAAACCTGTTAAGCAAGAATTGAAGACTAAAGATGAGATAGAGATTGAAGCTCGAGAAATTCATGCACCAGTACGAAAAAAGTTTAAAAAGAGAAAAATTATAACATTAGGAATTGACGATTTATGGGCAGCAGATTTAGTTATAATGTCTAACTATTCAGATCAAAATGATGGATTTAAGTATATGTTAAATGTTATTGATACTTTCTCAAAATATGCTTGGTCAAGAGCTATCAAAAGAAAAAAACGGCAAGGATATTTCAAAAGCTTTCGAAGATATAGTAAAAGATGCCATAAGGATCAAATCACAAACCTCCAAACCTACTTCATACAGATAAGGGTTTAGAGTTCAAAAATAAAGAATTTAACGAAGTTTTGAGGAAATACAACATTAAGATTTATCATACTGAAAACGAAGAGAAATCAAGTATCGTAGAGAGATATAACAGAACTCAAAATGAGAGAATGAAAGTTCTTTTTGAGGTTAATAAAAACTTTAAATGGATCGATATTCTTCAAAAAATAGTCTCAAATTATAATGATACGGTTCACAGCACAATCAAAATGAAGCCCAAAGACGTAGGTAAGGATGCAGAAAAGGAGTTATTAGAGACTGTTTTCGAGTATGTTCCACCTGAAATTCACACGAAAACTAAATTTAAAGTCAATGATCATGTAAGAATTGTTAGTAAAAAACAAACATTTTCGAACAAATATAAGAACAATTGGTCAAGAGAAATCTTTGTGATTTATCAAATTAATAACACAGATCCTGTAACTTATAGTATAAAAGATTTAAATAATGAAGAAATAACCGGAAAGTTTTATGAATATGAATTGAGAAAGTCAAAGATTTTTTCTATATAAATGGAGGCTCAAAAGAAAATGTTCAATGTGCAAAGAAATAAAAGGTTTTGAAGCTTTTTATAAAGATAAAAGTAGAAAAGATGGAATTATTTATAATTGTAAAGATTGTTATAGGAAGTATCATAAAGAGCTGTATGATAAAATAGAAAAATTAACTTTGGAAGAGAAAGAAATGTCTTAAATGTAAAGAAACTAAAAAAAATTTCAGAGTTTAATAGTCATCACTATAGTAGAGATAAGAAAGACTCATATTGTAAAGATTGTGTAAAGAAGAATCACCATAGATTATATTATGAAGATACTCAATGTGAATGTGGAAGAACTATAAAATGGTTAAATAATTATCAAAAACATTTACAAACAAAATATCATAATTCAAGAGTTTTTAGTAAAATTGAGTAACATTTTCATCGTGTAATTTAGATATTCTATAAATCAGTCGAGATTCAGTCATATTTGTGGTAAAATGATTTCCGTTGTATAAAATATTCAAAGATTCTTTCATTTGGTTATACAGATTGATAGAATTTGGTTCGTCATCAATGAACAAAATCTCTAATTCAGGATAATTTATTTTTAGATGTTTTAATCGGTTTGGTATTTCTCGTTTCTGAGCTCTGATAACGTAATAAGGATATTCCCACATGTGATTCTTCTTAATTAACACAAAAACATGGTGTTTTTTCTTATCAAAATCTTTACAAACAAGATCTGGTTTCATTAACTCCATTCGCAATTCTTGATTCTCTATTTTCAATGATTTCATTTCATCTTTAATTTGTAACTGTTTTATTTCATCTTTTAACTGCTTATTTTCGTTGTTATTGTTTAAAATATTTAAACCTAAAAACACGAATTTGCATGTAAAATCACGTTAAATTAAACGTAAAACACAAAATTTTACGTTCATGTTACGTTCTTGTTACGTTCCACGTTCTACGTTCCACGTTCACGTTCACGTTCCGCGTTCCAAATTTTTTTCTTAATAAATGGATAGAGCACTAACATTATTACAAAGCGAAAAAGATAAAATCGAAGAAGAAAGAAATAATAAAATTTTAGAATTAATACAAAATGTCGAGACAGATTTTAAGAATTTAAGAGCAAGTTTTATACAATCTTCTAGATGAAAAATATAAGCCAGAACTCGTAGAAATACAGTTTAAAAATAGTAAAAGCTCTATAAATATTTTAAACAATACAGAATCAGATTCTTTTACATTAGATACAGAAGACGAAGATAAAATATTAGAGATTATTAAAAAAGTTGTTAACAGCACAATCGATGTATATTCTAACGATTTACAAAATATTTCTGGAGGAAGACTCTATAAATACAGATTTAGAAGTTCTAAGTATGGTAGTGGATTAAGACAACATTTAAAATTCTAAAACACGTCTTTCTATTCTTTTTAACATTTTGGACTAATTTTACCCAACAAATACAAACCTTTCTGCATGTTTGTTTGGATTTGTTTTAATTTTGTCTAACTTTATTTTTAATTTGTAATTTAGATCAATATTCCTATCTTTTACTTCTTTTTCTAGCCAGTAATTAGAAATGTAACAATCTTCTACATTTTCGAATTTTAAGATATATCTTTCGGTTTTTCTATAAATTATTGTAGATAAAGCAGTTATTTGTAGTTCTAATCCTTCTTGTAAATCTTCTAATCTTTTACAATTTTTTACCCTAATATCGCCAATTATCTTGTCCATTCTAAGATTTTTAGCGCAATTTCTGTCTTCTTCTTTGTAAATAATATCGTCCTTATTTGTAAAAATATCTAAAGCGTTTAGTGTAACAATTTTAAGAAAAGTATGACCGTTAAAAGAAGTTAAACCGTCTGTTTTTATCTCTATAATTGGTTTATTAATCGGATAGTAGACAATATTTAAACCGTTGTATGGGATCAAAATAAACCCTTCTTTCGTTAAATTTTCTTTATTATTGTTCAATTCGATAAACTTATTTTTAAAAGGTCCTTTAATAAAATAAACAGCTTTATTGCCATCTTTTTCTGCTAAAACGCCGACATAGCTAAATCTTGCTTTATTATTGACCACAAATGCCGAAATTAGTACAATTTTCTAACTTTTTTCACTATTTTTAAAAGTAGCTGAAATTTTTTAACTCAACATTTTGAACAAAAATGCAGTAATTTTAGTAAAACTTTGCTAAATTTAGTAGAATTCTAGCAAAATTTTGCAAAAAAGTAGATTTTTTACAGGTAGCTGAAAAGTAGCATAGCAACCCTCCTTTCTTACCTATTTGAACGTGGAACGTAAAAACGTGAACGTGGAACGTAAAAACGTGAACGTGGAACGTAAAAAACGTGAACGTGGAACGTAAAACGTGAACGTGGAACGTAAAAACGTGAACGTGGAACGTAAAAACGTGAACGTGGAACGTAAAACGTGAACGTGGAACGTAAAACGTGAACGTGGAACGTAAAACGTGAACGTGGAACGTAAAAACGTGAACGTGGAACGTAAAAACGTGAACAGATTTACCGTTTTTCTGTTATTTTCATAATGTAAATAAAAAGTAAAGATAATGTAAAAATAATTGTAACAAATATTTTATCAAGTAGATTTGTCAGACCACTGAGCAGCATTTATATTAGAAAATTTATTCAAATATTTACCATTTTTAGGCTTCAAAGTTAGATTAATAGTTAAAAATCCATAGTCTTCTTTCCAAATTTTATCACACAATTCATTAAAGTGGTTAAAACTCATATCAGATCCCACATAATTGTTATAAATCTTTCTCGAATAGTGATCATCTTGCTTAAAAACACACAACATATTCAAATTATTTCTAATAACTTGTTTATCAACCTTTGAAAAGCATTGGGAAAGATAGATACAAGAGATATTTTTGTGACGAGACATTACGAAATATTCCTTAATAACGTCTTGATTTTCTAAAATACAGTCATCGAAAACGATTAACGAATTGGGTTTACACTCGCTTAATGGAACTATGTCCTCAGAGGCATTATAAAAATGTGATACCTTTTTGCTTAAGTTTTTTCTCAATATTTTCAAATCTTTCTTGCAATTTTTTATAAGCGTCTTGTTCTAAAGATTTACTAAAAACATACAAATTGGAATAAGGAATCAACCTATTGTAGATAAAATTCAATAATAAAGTTGTTTTTCCACATCCACTTGAACCAACAATTAACAATCTGATTGGTTGATCTTTCTTATTTTCTTCAAACGTTTGAAGTTTTATCTGATCTTTTTGCTTTAAAAATTTCTCCATTTAATAGAAGATTTTCATCTTGAAGCAACGCTTGCGAAAATGAAGCTGTTCAAGTTGACTTCAGAAAGCTCTAAATTAGTTTTAAACTTGGAACATCCTATACACTTAGAGGAAGAATCAAATTATTTTATCGGTTTAAGCGGTTTTTATTCTGACAATTTTGTAATAAATATTAGTGAAAGTTCTCCTTATTGTATAGGATTTAGTGAGAAGAACATAACAAAATATTATGGTTTAAACAAAGGATATTATACTTTCGATCAAATAAAAAATTCCCTTAAAAATTATCTGAAAACATTCAAACAATCAGATAAATCTTTAAACTTTGACGAAAACAAGTTTGAAATGCAAAAAAATTATCTCTCTAATAAAATTCAAATAAAATCACCAGTAAGAATAATGTTTTCAGCAATTATTGTAGATTTGTTAGGGTTTGTTCAAGAAACTATTGAGCCAAATCAGGTATATTTAGGAAATAAAACGCCAAAATTTAGACCTTTCGATGTAATTGAAGTGCACTGCAATCTCGTTGAACCTAGTTTTGAAAATCATACCGAACATTTACACAAAGAATCTGAAATTTTGTACACTTTTTTCTGGTCAAATGTTTTCAGATTGTTCTATTTGTTATAGAAAAATCTTTTAACTAAATTTAGTTAAAAGATTTTTCTATAATAAATGGCAGCGCTGTTACAAGAGTTGAATAAGGTTGGTGAACTAAGATTCAAAGAATATAAGAAATTAGTGGAATTGGAAGAAAAAAAGAGATATAGAATCTTGAATTTGGAGAAAATGAAAGATAAATTCGGGTTTACAATAATTGCCGAGTTGGAAGATTGTAAAGTACACTTGCCGAACAGATTTTTGACTGTTTTTGGATGAGGAAAAAGATTAAAGAATTAAACAAAAATGAAAAATTACACTTGATTGTTACTGGAAAGAAGACTATTAAAGATAAAGACTGTGTTACAATTAACTTTGTAGAATAAAGATTTTTTATTAAGATTTTTTGATTTTTTCATTAAAACAGCTTATAAATGTAGAAGCAAACATTGAACAGTAAAACAGCTAAAGATTCGGTTATTTAACATTCGTGCTTTCCTGTTAGATTTTATTAGATTTGTTTATGGTTCAATGGACAGTATTTTACATTGATTTTCTGACTGTCCCAAAAGTGGTCTAGAACCGGCATATTCATATCTACTTATATATATATATATATATATATATATATATATATATATATATATATATATATATATATATATTTATATATATATATATACATAAATTTTGAAATAAGAGATAGTTGCCTTATTGAAATAGTAAAGTGATCACTGACATTGTTAAAATATTTTAATGATAACATCTTTCTTACAAATTTTAAAATATAGCAAAATAAAATACGCGCTTTTTTGTTATTGTTCGTGGAGTGTTAATATTCTTTTAGCAGTTACGTCACTTATCCTATCATTCATTCGTACAGGTGTAATATATACAAGTTTCGAATATTAAATCAACTTTTAAGGTTAAACCTACACACATTCCATATAAGTTATGTTACACATGTTTCAAATGTATATAAACAATATTTAAAAAAGTAACTAAAAATATTTTTGTAATATTTTATGAGTTTTCATTTCTAAATTTAGCTGAGCGTCATATATATTTATATATCTTTTACTTAGCCGTCATCCTAGAAGGACATATTTCATATGTTCGTTTGATTAGAACGTTTATTACACATTTCCTTGACAAGACTTATCCATTTACACTTTTATGTATTAACCTAGTTTAAAATACTGAAGTAACAGTTATCTAAACTCAATTTTAAGGTTTTAATTGTGTTGATTGAAGGTATAATTCGTTCATTAAAAAGTGTAAATGTATGATAATTGAAGATACATGCAGATTATTAATTTATTAAATTATTTCATATCATGTCGACATTATCTAGTACAGTTAACAAAAGCATGTGAATTTTCAGAGTATAAACTAGAAATAAAAATTATGTAGATAAAAAAGTACAAATAATATTTAGGCCTAACAAAATCTATCTAAGACATAAGAATATAAACAGATATATTAGGTTAATAAGTACTAATGCCCGATTAGTATGCCCGGTTTATCGGTTTGAATATTAGGGATTTTAAATTATTAAATTGAATATTATATAATTTCTGGCTAATTTTTTAATGTTTTGATGTAGAATAATACACTTCCTGCTGTTACAAGTTTTAATCAATGAACATGGTAGTGTAGTATCTGGTTCCATGTATTGTAACCATGGTATAACTTTTTAACTGTTTACTATTATACTTGTGAAAACATTAAACTTTAAATATTTAAATATTACAAATATGGAAGATCAAATTGTTCTTATTTATTTAAGATTATTAAACTAATAGTGGAATAGGGGGCTGAACATAATTCTTACAGTGCATTTTTGCAGTTCATCACATTTGTTTAGTGAAAATACTTTCCCCAAAATATCACACTATATCTCAAGTGCAAGAAAACCTAAGCGTATTAGAGAGAATTGCTAGCATCTAGGTTTTTAGAGGGTTTTAAGAGTTCGTCAGACCTTTAAGGTTACACCAATTACTAGTTTTACATAGGTTCGCAAGGCATTTTAAAGCACAGTAAAATTTTTCTTTTGCCCTTGATGATGTGTCGTCTGATAATAACGTAACAGATGACCACGTTAGATTGTTTGGAAAGTCATATAAACTAAAAACAGCAAAGGGCCGAATATTTACGCTTAGGAAACTCTATCCGAAATAGTATTTAAGTTAAAACGCATGTTTCTATTGATTCATTGATTCATATGTTTATGTGACTCTTTGTTTCCTATCGGACAAATATGTCCTTAGCCACTCATACACCTTTCCATAAGCGATAGTTATTATTGAAGATTCTTCGAAAATTGGTAAAATTTTATTTCTGCGTGGCCTGTCAGAATCGAATACTCCATCATAAAGCAACTTGTAAAGTGCGATAATAAACATAGTAATCAAGTTTTAGTAAGAAAAAAACTATGTTCCACTCAATTGAATGCTGTTTATTCAGTGTTATCAGTTGAATTTAAGACTCTGCCTAATACATTATTAAACGCAGTCACTGTAACAGAACTTTTTAACATCCAAATAGAGGTTTAATAAAATTTTTATTTTCAATAGATTTTAATAAATACTAGTTTCCATTTTGTTAATGACTTTTATGACATCAGTTAAATAGTTACACGCGATAGTTACATGTGATTATTAATCTATAGTTTGAAATGACACATCTCGCTTTTAAAACTTATTAAAGAGTGGTTTTAATAGTTGTCTGGAAAGATGTAATAAAACTGAAAATTTAGCATATCTCAAAGATTGACTTGTTTATTGACAGAAGGTTTAGATGTCATCGCACGCAACTGAGGTTATACTTTAAACCTCATTAGAAAAGCAATGTACATCTTCCGGGTCAGTTAGGAAAGAAAACATTGTTGGTTAAATCTTTTCGTTTCAAGAAACCTTACTGGAATCATTATGAAATTCTACGGTACGATAAATAAGTAACTTGTTACTTCTAATGTATACTGAAATGGTTTGAAGTTTTCTTAACAGTGCTATGTATGAATGAATTCACCTATCGGCTAGGCTTAATATAATACACAGTACCTACTTATTTAGTTTATTCTTAAAATTAAATAAAACTTGTTCAATAAATGCCTATAAACTAATTCTACTATTGCTGGTGGTTTTTATTCATATTACTGTAGGATGTAAATGATAAAGTTTAACTTTTTGTATTATTATATATCTGGACTCTGTGTTCTTTTATAATATGTAAGAATGAACGTAATTGTGTTAAACATAATAAGTGAACCATAAGTCTAAAAACACTAGTTATAAATATTAAATTCTAACAGAATTAAAGTTATGACTTATCATTCATATTTTAATTGAAAACAGGCTAGACATATATTTCTGTGATCTAGAACTGTGCCCACATTATTTTTATTATGTATTGGTTAATAAACACAACTTATATCACGTAAGCAAGCATGTAGCTGTAAACACACATATATGACGCAACTACACAAAGACGCAGCATCCGTCATATCCCTACTACAACTCTTGCTTCATTAAACTATATCAAATGATAATAGATGCATGCAATACATATATAATGCTTTGTGTTGTTGTATGAGGTGTTATCGTAATTTACAACTACACCTTAACAAAGAAATTAAATATGGTTCCTTTAGATATTAAATAGTTAACTTTTTAGTCTCGTCGTTTTTATGGAGAGTAATTATTAAATATACTTTTCTAATTGGTTAATGATCTCATAAAGTGAAAAGAAAAATCCGCTAACTATTCAACGGATACATCCACGTAACTCTAAAATAATACATACGGAATTAAAAGGAAGTTTAAATTGGCTGAGTTTAGTTTTGGTGCATGCAATGAGTATTACAAACACAACCGACTTTTATAATATACATCTTGTATTAAACCCTTTTATCCTACGTAGTATACCTAGAAAAAATATTATTTATCCTTAAACTATTAGAAAAAAATATATCTATATATTTTTATTATAATCGTGAAAAAGCTTTAGTTTCATTCGTTAATAATTAAACAAACGGTTCATTTTAACACATTCACTCTAATATATAAGCCATATATGAGAATTTACACAGGAAGTCAGTTGTACAAGACACTCTTAACTATATCAAAATTGGCAACTTCGACTTGGCTGTAAGGTAGCAAGTTCTGTCAAACCCTCGAAGTTACAGCCCTTCAGAACTAATGACCCTTTGATTAACCTCGATCATTACTGGCTCTATTCATCAGATGTCAACTTGTCTCTGACTTATGATGTAAAGGAATATTTCATCCAGCAAGTTCTTGTTTGCTTTTTGGTAATTGAATTGCCTAAAGAGATTACGGCTGTACAAAGTTTACCATATTTGTTATTCCGACACTTGTATATTAAGTAAAATAAATTATTTAATTTATTTAAAATTTTGCAAACTTTAAAATCTTTGACACCGAATACCATGTTAAACCAAAAACCATTTATGTTAAAAGCTCAATATATAACCAATAACACATTTATTTATTTATATTTTTGTGTTTTTTTGTATACTGTGATAATTAAATAACTTTCAAAATAATTAGTAAAAAGAAGTGGCTTGTACTACGTAAATAAAAATATATTTTATGTAATTAAAACATTGCAACTTCTCTAACATTTTAAATAGAAACAGTGTAAAAATTAGTTTTTTTATACAATAATAGCAATCATTTTAATTCAAATTCATAATAGGAAATAATGATGCTAATAAAAAAATAAAAGTATACACCTATTACTGTCTCCACATTGCATTTTAACTGAGTAAATTATATTAATTATTTTAAGAATGGAAGTCTTATCGAAACGTTTACATTTTTATATTGAACGTATGTTTCACTACATTGATCGGATTAATATCTATGTGATTTATCGTTTTAAGTTAAAATCGACTAAAGACTTTTATTCAACGTGTCATGTAATATAGTCACGGTTATTGTTCTTATCTTTAAATAACAAGAATATATAGGATAAATATTCTTTATTTGTTTATCATTAGCAAATTGCTCATGTAATGAAGTTCTTTATTAGCTTTTTATTACTTCTTATTAAGTTCTTTATTAAAAAAAGTTCTTTATTTTATTTAAAAAAATAAAGTGTGTTGCTTATTATTATACCAAATTTACAGAATTGTAAATAAAGCTTAAATTAATAAATAATTTAAGGTTAAAAATGGAGATTGGAAGGAACTATTTCATTACAAATATAAATAAAATATGGGAAACTTTCTCGGTCAATCAGGTCTATAGGTTTATTTGTGCTAACCCTCCGAGTTATTTGAAAAGTATAGCAACTATCCTATGAATATTATTTTAACAATGATGGTGAAGAAACAAACGTATAAATACTAGGTACTTTCGGTTTAGACATTGTACTAATCTAGCGCTCAAAGAGGTATCATTTAACTCCCCAGATTTCTCCAGCTTGTTTTTTAATAAATAATATTTTATTTAAGTTTAGTAAACTACTGACGTGAATTGCTACAACTATAAAAATAATTGTTGTATATGATAGTAGTAACAGGTTTATCAAAAAGAATTAATAACAATGTATTTAAATAAGTTGATACAATAAGGAGATACTCCTACACGAAGTTAACTAGTTCCTGAGCAATGTAGTTGGTAAATGTTTATATTTGAATGTTAAAACTTTTTTATTTCAATATAAATACATTGTACTAAAAGTATACAAATCTTTGCGAACAAACATAATGTCTGCCATGTATAAAAAACTTAAAAATACAACTTTGAAACTAGAAATTAAGTTTTTTGTCTAAATCTAAATTCATTCTGATAAGTGGCCCGTTTAGTTCAAGCATCTAATTAAAGTTTTTTTGACAAAATAGAAAATAAACGAATTACTAACAAATATAACATGAGTAAAGATCTACGGTAGAGTGGCGTGTCAGAAACTCGCTAACAAGCCTGACGCGGGTATAACATTACCGTAATACACAGTACAGTCACGACGATTACTCAGCGCTAGTGTCGCTGCCCATTTGTGGGACACACGCGGTGTGAGAATATTAGCATTTATATTACATTACTTAAATTTGTTTTTTATATTTCTTTTACAACTATTACATAGGAACCTTTGCTTTTTCCTCAATATAACACCGTTTGAGTTATGTTAGGAATTATTAAAATAAATTAATTTAAAAAGTAAAAAGTGTGTTGCTTATTAGTATACCAAATTTAAAGAGTTGTAAATAAAGCTTAAATTAATAAATAAGTTAAGGTTCAAAAATGGAGATTGGAAGGAACTATTTCATTACAAATATAAATAAAATAAGGGAAACTTTCTCGGTCAATCATCCAACATTTTGTGATACCAGATTTTTTATACGTGAGGTTTAATCATTTTAATGCGAAAAGAAATCCTCACTTATAGCATAAGAATAAAACAAGTTTCTAACAATGGGTTCTTTTATGTTACACTTAATCCAAAAGTTTTGATTAAAACCCTACATCGGGAGGCGCTAAACGGAGTTTCCTCCGTGTATTTTTTATTTTAAAAAATAGTACTACTTTTCTGATGTTGTCAGTCGTTTCCCGCAGTGTACTTCACTAGCATCTTTCGGGGAAGCGAAACAATAGCCTGCCGCTTATCTTTGTCAAAATCTGTCAGTATGAGGTCTACTTGCGTGCGAGCCTGGACGATTCCTCCGTGAGCGCCCGATGTTGTCTTTGTAGTGCTTGGACGAAATCTCCGTAAGCGCCTTATAGTGTTTAGTTTTTATGGAATAATAATCCGTGTGCGCCTAAATGTGTGACCTAGGATGGTTTCTTTTTAAGTTTTACAATATATTTTATTTGCATTTTGTGAAATGGAGAATGAAGACGAGACACTGACTTGTCAGTACAGTACCCGTGTGCTAGGGAACATTTCAGTACTGTTTATAGAGTGAACATTGTAGTTATAAGAACCAGAAGGAAAATGTTGTGAAACTTTGTGTAGTGTTTAAAAAAAAATAGTAAAGAATAAATTTTGATTTTAGAGTAATAATTGACATTACAATTGTATAATATCTCAAGAATTGAAGTAAGTTGGTTTTGTGAGAAGTTAAAAAACTAAGTTAATTTTCATATATCATTACAGTAGTTTAAAACATTTTTACAACTAATTGCATTATTTCTTAAAATAAACACATGAGTTATTAGAAAATAAACATTTTTTAAGATTTTGAATTTCTTATGTGGAAAATTCATTACATAAGACAGTAATTTTTATTTAATTTCTAAAAATGAATATATTACATTGTAATTAAATCAGTATAAATATTTAAACAAATAAAAACAGTTAAACGACTATGATATCCATTATTTGCTAACCTGGAGGAAACCTCCGTGAGCGCCTCATGGTGTTTCTAATTTTAAGCGCCTGATGGAGGGTTAAAGTTTATAATTGTTTAATATTTGTACTCTTTGATAAATATTTCTTCAATAAAAAAATTACAGTCAGTTTTGCACTTTTCCAAAAATTATGTTATCCGTCTAAAGACTTTCCGTAAGGCCTTTAAAGCAGATTTGATTTATTGATTGTAAATAATGAATTTCCTGTTAGATATGTTTTGTTCTGTTAATATGTATGTTGTTGCTGAAACGATTAGAGATAAAATCTGGATAAAAATTATGCTGTGAGTAAATGCATTAGCATTATGTTAAAATACGATAGAAATGCTTTACTTTCAAGTAAAATGTATATGTAATATCTGATCTGTATTACATTGACAACTGTAATACAATGAATAACGTCTTACTACTAAAGATTACGTTTAACAGTTTTAGGAAAATATACACTACCATATTACACAATACATAGTATAGTCATCCCTCATCCAAGTCAGTGTTTTAATTAGGTCATTTTTAATAAGGTAATTTGCCTTTACTTACGTTTTTATGTTTAAGCCACTTACGAGCTTTTACTAAATTAATTTAAGTGGAATTTGTTTTGAATTTAATGGTGAAAAAATATTTGTAGCTTCATTTTTTTATATTTACCCTTTATTAATATTTATTTTTTAAGCAATTGTTTTGGATTTTTTAGCAATAATGGAAATGGATTTATTAGTTTTGAGTTTTTAAATATCTCTCAACACAGAAATTTGTAACTAATATTTTAAATTTATGTCAAATTAAATCCTATTACATATAAAACATAAATATAACCGTTAGGAATGTATACAAATAATTTGACTTTGCATAACACTTTTTAGTTAATTAAATCTAAATACATTACCTTGCGAGATAAAATATGTAAATATCTCTTAAAGGCCATACAGTTTTTAATATTATATTAGTCTATTTCATTCAAAGATTTACGGTTAAGTTAGGAACTCAGTTTAAAGAAAAGTATTTTTTATTACAGTTTTATTTTTATGTAATGCTTATACTTAAAAAGATAAAATTCATTTACTATTTAAAATTAAAAAATAATATCTATTAAATGTTGTTTTCAAGAACGTAATAGTGCTTTTTAAGTGGATTTTTGGATAAGATTATACATAAATATAGATTTCTTTTTTACGTATATATTAAATACTATTTATATAAATACATAAATGAATTTAAGGGTGCCATGTACACCTTTCAAGAAAGGATCAACCTTCATTTGGCAAAACAATGACTATCAAAAGCGTTACCAAACTTATATGTTAATCTGAGCATGAAGAGTATTTGTCGGTTTGAGGATGACAAAGGCAATTCGATTTGACCGTGTCAACTAAAAAGGCGTCGAGACTCTCCGTCGACAAATCGAATTTTACGGATTCACACTTTACGACTATGAACAAGCCAGTGTCTTTTTAATTGCTTCTATTTCTCTAAAGTAATAGAACAATTTTCTAGTCCCGCCTATATAAAGAAGTATTTCTACTCAGGATAGGAAATTAAACAAAGTTTTTTGTAATAACCCTTGGTGCCATTTCCATGCTCACTAACTATTTCTGGGCACGGTTGATATGAAGAATAAAAAGAAATAATATTTTGTTAAAAAAAAAAAATTATGTACAGTATATTTATTTTAAAATTTTTACTAAACAAATGTAAAAGCGGAGGTGCGTCTCCATCCAAAAATAAAAGCATTCGGATCCAAGCAATTACTGCTTGGCCTACAATCTCATAACACGCTAATATCAATGACAATACTGTGGTATTTATTTCCCTCTTTTACTAAAAGATTTCCGTTATAGTCAGTAAAAGTACTATCCGGAGAAGGCAACTGCTGAGATAAATTTTGTTCTATAGCAAGAATATCGTAAGGGGTTGAAGATGTCGTAAAGTTACGGTGAGAAAGAAGACGCTTGGTAAATAGGAATTATTGTAGTCGGTAACGATTATCTCCTTATGTTTAATATTTTAATTAACATAATTACGAGGTCACATTAATACAAGTATTCTTGCGTGAAATGTTAATTGGTATAATATCCCTTATAGAAAGTAGTTCCTGACTATTGGAACTTAATGCTTTTGATGTCTCCCAGTACTCTAAAAAGACCCTTCCTTGTCTATTTTAAGATGTCCTTTCTTAGAAACCTTTTTTATAGGAGATTTAAACACTTTATCGTCACAAACGTAAGTACAAGAATCATTTTTTACTTCTTTAATAACATTACTGCAAGGATTAGACGCAGTCATGAAGGTTTTCATTCTTAACTGCGTAAATATTTGAAAATATCTGTCAGGTAAAGGTTTTGTAACAGAGTATATTATAGCAAAAATTGTCATGAGTAATAGTAAAAGTATCAGGTAAGACATTTCCGCTTGAAACAATATATTGAATACATTTGTTATGAGTTTAAAAATATAAACCACTTGTAGGATGTATTATACATTTATAAATAGGATGAAGGGAGAGATGTTGTCAGGGACGTAAATCGTGCACGTGACTTGACCAATAATTAAGATTCCATGTTAACGTCTGCCTACTACATTTAGGGTACTGTAATGATTTGGGTTGTTGTCACAAAACCATGAATACAGTTTAAGGATTACAATGCAAATTAACACTCTTCCAGTAAGTAATTATATTTTATGCCAGTCAAAATTAACACAACTGAAGCTGTTTTGTGCTACATGTACCCAGATTAAACATATTTGGTAAAACCGAAATTGTTGTCTTTAAGTTGGTTTATTTCATCTTTGAATCAATAAATGATTGAAAATCGTGAGTTTAAGTTTTTTAGGACCAATAAACAATATACATTTCTTATAATTATTACCAACTATTCTATAATGTAAAGACTTTATCTTCAACTGATACACTGATGTAATTAATTTAATATAATTTTGTGTTTGGTCTTTTGCAAACGATTTGCACGAACGAAGACAGTAAATACAAATCTAGTAGATAATTAACAGTATATCTGATATAGATATTAGATTCATTAAGAAACTTGTATAGAAGTAAATAGTTCAAATAAAAACTAAATTCATATTATCTGTATGTAATTAGTTCCTTATAAAAACGTTACTGTAATATGCAAGTAATGAATTTTTCTTTAAAGTGTATAATGCTAAAGTATTAAACATCAAATGAACCAATACAAACAAGCACACGTTGAGTCTACAGAACGTATTAAACTTCTTATAAAAACAATCTAGCTAAGTAATCTCATCCTATGTGTTATTATAACCTACGATACAATGTTATATTCTTGAGCCAAGGTTTAAGTTCCTAGTACCTGGTATGAAAAGTAATATCTGCAAATACGATTAGAAAAACTGGACAGACAGTGATAAAAGGATAACTAGGCCTTTACAGCCATTATGAAATAAGTAAATGTATATAAATATTTTAGATATGTCTAATTTACCAATTTATTGAACGCCAACTGTCTAAATACAAAACCACAGACTCATTTTACAGTACTTTGTTGTTAAATAGTTTAAAGCTGTTTAGAACTATCAAGCAGTTATGTTAATTATTATCGACATGTTAGAATGGGTTCTTATGTGCATTCGAGATTATCGTCCTGTTATATGATTCTTACTGTTACATTAAATTAATCGACTGGTGTTGTAGAATTATCTATTACCACAGAAGCAAATCAATTGTATATATGACTATAATAATAAAACAGGAATTACAAGACTTTTATAATATTGAAATTCACTTATGTCACTGTTGTTTTTATGGTATTAGGACTTAAAACACCATTTACCACTATAATTTAAGGTTTCCACTATAACCATAACTGTGACTCATATATGTTGAAGTATAGTGCTGCAGATACTTGTTTCCGGACAAGTCAAGTCCTACAATTGCGGCTCTTTCCTAACAATCAACTCGGTCAATTTTAAAATTTTTATTTTATGTGGATTCCAAATCATATTTTTAATTATAAAATTGTTATTACAAATTAATATAATATTCGCAGTATTTCGTACCAATGACACAACTAAATTTTGTAACTGTTTTATTTATGTAAATTTCATATATGCATTTACATTACAAACATTCTAAAAATAGTAAATATATTAGCTTGTTCTCAACCGAAGTGCCAGAGACAGGAAGAGTAAGGAATATTTGTAATTATGTTTTGATACTGGCGTTACCTTCGTCTATATTTTTGCGTTTAAAATCTACTACCTCCCCACAAAATATGGAGAATTCCACAGACGACATCCACCTACTTTACAACAGCCACCCTCGAGAACCGGTTCTTATTCTATGGATGAGCAGGAGCGTTTAGTTACTAAACGTAATGCTGATACATACGTGTACGGTGTAGATTAATGTAGTCTATGGACTCCCTCATTAATAACAATCTTACAGGTATAAACTCTATCTATCTTTATTTTGAATACTCTGCTCACGTTATCGGTACAGTAAGTGAAGGCTGCAATGCAACTTCATGTATTCTAAAACAGGAAAGGTTGACAAATTTCCCTTTAAGTTGTCTGTGTCCCTGATATCACCTATGATATCATATATCCGATATTTCACCATCTGGAATTTTCTTGTTGCTATGAAATTCACGTAAAACACGTTATAAGACTATGTTGTAAAGGTTACTTTACATTTATAGAATAATAAATGAAATAAAAAATCAAGATACTAAATTTTATATTATTAACTGTCAATAGGGGTTAACGATTTTGATAACCTTTCACAGTTTTTATCGACCGTATATTATGACATTTAAGTAGATAGTTTTAGGATATTTACGTTAGATTTAAAAATATTATTTTTGATTAAAGTACTTTATTCGGTAGTAAAATTGATTTTAAAAGATAAAACCTACAATGTTGAAAATGTAACTACAAAAACATGTATTATAATTGACAGTAAGGTTTTAACGACTTTTGGACCGGAACGATCTATTATTCCAAAATTTATATTAGGCTAACTGATGGGACCTGTCAGATTATCAGCTGATATTCTAGTCTCACTTATAATTTTAGGTTTGTAAATACACAAAAAAATTCCGATAGTTTGTATGTAAAAAACTGCTTTAAGAAAAATAATCCTTTGAGAAATAAATATCAACGTTGATGAAAGCCTGGAAACG
The DNA here is from genome assembly GCF_021130785.1 of Homalodisca vitripennis. Classification (NCBI taxonomy): domain Eukaryota; kingdom Metazoa; phylum Arthropoda; class Insecta; order Hemiptera; family Cicadellidae; genus Homalodisca; species Homalodisca vitripennis. The sequence goes on along the minus strand of NW_025776600.1, from coordinate 36,091 downwards.
ATTTGTCTCAACATGCTGAGGAAATTGCTGTCATTGTGACATATGTACGTGTACACGCGATGGTCTCATTGTGCATGATACATAGTGTCCGCCTCGGATAATGGTGTCATATTTATTGTTAATAATTTATTGTGTTCTTACACGAAAGAGTCACACGATTGAAATAATTATTCAATGATTGAGAGACTAAAATTAATTAATATTTGTACTTAGCAGTGCTTAGGGCCTAAATATCTTAAAGACTTTTTTATATAATGTTTTTGTTGATACATCACATTAAAATTCTAAATGTTTATTTTAATAATTTAATTTTAAAAAATTACTTATTTTTATCATCCAGGTAATATAAATAAGTCTATTCAAAAGATAATAGTGATGTGTCAATAATAAAACACAAAAACTTTAAGTTTATTTATAAAATAACTATACTTTTAATAACAGCGCCTGCTATCAACATTTGTAGGTTTATAAAATTTTAGTGTTAGCATAGCCCATTACATAAGATGCTGAGAAAGTCTATTTATCTCAGTTTCTACATACAATATTTTGGAAAAACTGCTACAAAGAGAAAGGAATAATTTGCTATATCAACTTATTGTATTTATGAGTAACTACAATGACGTTTGTATGAGAATAATGTGCAAAATATACTGTAAAAATTCAAATCAAATGTAGGTTTTGTGCTAAAATATAGCTAAAAGAAGACAGACTAACTACCCTGTCTTGTGTATTTTTGTTTCATATTTTAATTTCTAGTTCATTGTAAGTTTTTTTAATTTATTAGTTTAGAATAAATCTTAAAATTCGTATGCAGTTTATTTCAACCTTGCATGTATTCTACATTAACTGCCAAAGTTATAAAATCTGTGTGTTTCCATTTACGCACAACCACTGAATTCTTCTTAATAGAATGTCCAGTGTCACCAACACATAAAAGCATAGCGAAAATATATAATCTAAACTAAGTTTTTGTTTGCGCTGAATTGGAGTTATGTCATAAATGAATTACAGTAACTTTGAAAGATATTGCAAAGTAAATGGACAAGACTAATGGTTTTTACTGAGGTTTACTATGTGAGATGTTCAAATACACGTGTTTCCACTCATCCTGATGACCTTAAAAGTTCTCTTTTTCTAACAATATAAGAGGGCTGATTTTGTATAATACATATACAGTTATTAATAACTTTACATCCCCAAAATTTCAAAATTTAAGTAGATATAAAAAACTATGTGAGGTACCTGTAATTTTGAAACCAAGCACTGTAAACAAACATTATTAAGGCGAATAGTTTTCTTTCTTGACGCTACGTATTACATTAAACGTAAATAAAATTTCTTTGTTTTATGAATTTTGTTAAAAATAAGAACAATATATTTATAAATGTACTATTATAACAGTTTTAGTGTTATAAATGTATTATTAGATACATAATTAAATATATAAAGGTAATGACCTGATTTATCACGTTCAGAACAAAAGTTTATTTTTCCATTTTGTATTGTTATCTGTTTATACCTGCGATTGATATCTCTTAAATTATTGTAGACTAAAAAATTAAAATAAAAAACTATAATTTTGAAAATAAAAAAAAACACGTGAAACTGTAGTTTAGTTCCTAATAAAGTTCAATAAATGATGTATAATTACATTATTTTGAAATTTTTACATGCATCATAGAAAAATTTAGGAATCAATTAATGTTATAGTGAATAAAAAGTAGTTTTTAAGATTCCATAAAGTTACTAAGAATATAAGATATGATCAAAGAAAAGCCATTTGCACAGATCTACATGATTCAAATGTTGAAACTCTGTTACTAAATATAGCTTTATAAAGTATTTTAAAATGACATTTTTAAACAAAATCTACATGGATTACATAATAATAGCAAAAAAATGCTTATTATAATAATATTTTTCTAATATTTAATGCTAAAAAACTGGCATTTAAATATAACTTTTTAAATATTTTAAATTAATTAATGTGGCGAAATGAAGTATGAAGCTCACACAGGTGTTATTTTGGCACTCTAAATATTTTTTCGTTTACTACTCAGTTAACTCTATTACTTCTTTTAAATTAAATTTATAAACTAACCTTATAGATTTCATAAAAATTGTTGAAAAGTAGTAAACTTACTGTCTCACTCTAAAGAAGACCTAGAGTAAACAAAACGCAAACATTAAGCACATAAACGATCATATTATTGTTTCTTAATGTCCAGCGTAAGTGGTATTTTTATGCTATTATGTTTCTCAACAAATAAGTATAGGCTACTGTGACTGTGACATATTTGGAAAGTAATTTTCATAAAGCTGATTAAATTCCGAATAAATACTAACCCAGACTATGATAACCTTCGTTAACATGGCATTTGTAATGTGTAACTGACATTGACAAATTAATCACAACGCATATTTACTAAAAACTGTGAATAAAGTATTATACCTATAATATTATTAGGTCTGGGCTTTAACATGTGATTAAAAGCGCATAATTCCCTGCTAACTAAACCGAGTCCATAAACACAAAGTAGGAGTACGCCATAAATATTGTTGTTACAAGCTTCGTTGAGGTTTCTTAAAAATTTAAATATAAATAGCTAATTTCATTCTCGACATGTCCTTATGGGAAAATTTACATTGGACCATTATAAATAAATAGTACAAATATGAGACATAAAAAAACTTATTATTACATAAATATTATCTCATGCCTGCTTACCATATATTTGCGCCATATCTTGTTAAACTTTAGTTCAATTTATGTATATTCGTATAAGTGTTTACACATTATACACACCAAGTCACTATAAAAGTTATTATGTATGTCTCAGGATAGGAAGGATTAATATGTGAATAAATCACGTGTTAGAACTTTTTATGGAAACATTTAGTTTGTTTGCAAATCTATTATCCTAATACTTTCTTGTTGTCACTTTCTTACGCGTAAGAGTAATTTTAAATATGCAATAAAGCTCAGCCGAATCCCACGGGGTGATATGCACATAGAAAACCATTTCTATAAAAGCCTCATGTAAACTTTTGAGTCTATAGGTTTCGTTTAAAATATAACGTGAGGAGACAGAGCTAGATAGATAGACATGAACGACATTTTACCAGCTTTACAAGTGATAGTCTTCGCTAAAGCTCATCAAATTATGTAGTAGGTTTTAACAAGACAAAAAATATCTGTATGGAAAGAAGAGGATGAAGAATATTAATAATTATACTAAAAAGGCGATTCCACTAGGCAGACCATAGGCAGTCTAAAGAAACACAATATAACACACCATTAATCACAAAATATTGAATTTACACCTGTCTTCTGCAACAACGTGATTCAGAGAGGGATCTATGAAGACTAAAACATACACTGATGTAATGTACTGATAAAAAAATTATTACTTGAACTGCAATAAGCTATATATTGTGAAGTATTACTTTGTTTTTAGTTTTTAAGGAAAATACGAAAATTAATTGAGACTAAGATTATTTTTAATACTGATACAATTTAATTGAACAATGTTTTTACTCATTGTCTGTTTAGTGTAAGAAACATTTCTTATAGAAAACGGTTTGTGATGGTATCCTTTTTTTGTAACGTTTACCTAACCATGAAAAAAGGTAATACAAAACATTCATTGTTAAAGTTTATTTATGTTATAATGGGATAAAAAATACTGTTTAGATATAAAATAAGGTAGTTTCCAAACACAATTATTATTTTTAATCAATATTTATGGTCCAAACTTTATAAACTTAAAGAATGTTTTAAGAAATGTTTGAGTACAGGTAGGTTTCAAAACTTTTATTATGTCATAACCAGGTGGATAGATATCCTAACATATCCCTAAAATCAGTTAATTCACATTAAATTCACCGTGGGCATTATCCAATGAAACTAAAGTACAAGATTTATCTTTCCAAGCCTGACCGTATGGGCAGTTAGCGCACATCACCTCACCCACAAATTTGCGGCATTGCAACATTGTCATATCAGCTGATGCTCATAAAACGACGTGACGATGTCTTGCTTAGTTCCGGTTTTATACATCCGCTTTCTTCTTTAGTATTCGATTATTCTGAAAGTTTTAATTTTATTATAACCTCTATTCAAGTTCTGTGAAAACAAATATTCAGTGAATTCGTGAAAATAAAGGACTCAGGGAGATAAATGAGAAATAAAGATGAGCACTAACGATCACTGGATTGTTGAATGTAATCATTAGTATGGTTCCATAATAGCTGGAAACACCGCGCCACAACTTTATGTTGCATATATATATGTCTCGTACCATAACACCAATTCCTATATACTTTACTAAAATAAAATTCACTTTTTGTTTGTTTTATATAAGTAGTCACTAAAATCTGACCAAAGGCCAGTAGAAACCATTCATGATCGCAGGAAAAATATGAGATTAACTCACTTCGAATTACTTTAACCGACATTAAAAAATGTTCAGGTTGTAAGGTATTATATTCAGATTCTTATTAAGCTATGCGTACTAATTTTTGATATATTCTACCTAGTAGTTAGCCTGTTTGTGTAGTTAAAAATGATAATTTATTTTCTATCCAAACATATAGATGTTAACGTTACAAAAACCGTAAAATTTAACAGCTCAAACAGACCGAAAACCTTTGTTTGTTTCATAAAACACAAATTGTACTGTATCAAAATGCGGTTTAGTGTATAAGGTAGACGCCATTTATAGTATACAGCATCATTCACAAAATGCGTTAGTTTTTTCAGCTCCATGTCCTTTCCGTTCCCTTTCTCTATTGGTAATCATCTACCATTTATCAAGAGTGTTTATAAGATAGAAATTTTTTATAAAAGGCATCTTATGGATTGAAAATTGTATAGCGTTCTGCTACCCCTAATTATTATTTTTATCTTCTCCTTATTCTTTGCAACAGTATTTCAGGTAAACAATACGCATGTTCATGTAATATGGGAGTAATCTAACGGACTCCTAAGTATTTTTTAGGTTAAAAACAAAACTTTTGATAAGTCTGTTGTACTTGCCTTATCGCAGTGATGCTAACTTAAATACATTACAATAACAAACCTATTGCACAAACAGCTATTCCCCAGACAAATTTGTCTCTTGAACACTTGAATGACGCTAAGAATATGTAGGAGTTTTTTAAGGATTGATGCAGAAAGGAACAATATTATTTATATTTTGCCCCTTCGGACAGTCAGGCTAGTTAGACCTCTGAGTTTTTATTTTCCAAGGCTTGGCTGAGCTTGCATCAGCCATTAATACTCTTTTATTTGATTATTTGTCTGTTATTTAACCCACTAAATAAAATTCAAACCGTGTACCACACTATACCGGGATTATGCTAATACAATATTGACTGCTATTGTGTGCTTCTATTCATCCAATCCGAGTACCGTAGCAGTTTGAGTGGCTGCAAACTCAACCTGGCTGGCTTGTCTGGCTGATAAGTATATTTTGCAAATATATTAGAAAAAATAATAAAAAAGAAACTTGTTAAAATTTTTTAAAGAAACAATTTTTTTAGTGAAAATCAGTTTGGATTTAGGGAAGGGTAGAGTACAGAGGTAGCATTTAAAAACGTTTCATGGACATAGTTTATGAGTCCTTGAATTCCGGAAAAAATGTTAGTGGAATCTTCTTAGACATATTAAATAAAAAAAGCATTTGACACAGTAGATCACAAAATTCTTTTGGAAAAGTTATATATGAGCGGGGTTAGAGGAAATGCGTATTCCTGGTTTGTAAGTTACTTATCAAAGAGGAGTCAATGTGTTAAAATTAACAACGTATTTAGTAAAATTGGTTACATCAGTAGTGGAGTACTCCAATGGTCAGTTTTGGGAGCAATTCTTTTTTTTAATATACATTAACGACCTTGATGATGAGACAAAATACATAAATTTCAATTTAAGAAGTGAGCAAGAATTTTATAATAAAAACTGTATATATATGTATGGACTGTTTGCTTAAAAATACACGTTGCGATAATAGATGTGCAATTGTGCCGCAGGCTGATAGTTTGAAATATTTGGGAGTAACTTTAGACAGGGAGGTAAATTGGAAGAAACACATTGAAAGTTTAAAGAAAAAATTATACAATACACTAACATGTTTCTATTTTTTTAAATACTTGTGCACGAAAGATGTCTTAAGAATGTTGTATTTTTCATTAGTAAACAGCATATTGGATTAAGGTATTTTCTGTTGGGGTGGGACTTTTGACAGCAATTTGAAACCAGTTTTTACACAGCAATAGAAAATTAGTACATCAATTAAACGAAAAAGTAAATTTGAACCATCTTGGCCTTATTTGTAGATTTAAGAATTCTCCCTCCAAAATATATGTTTTTATACAAATTATTAAAAATATTTTACGTAAAAAGTAGAATTTTGAATGAATTAAATAATTTTTTCAAAGAAGAATTGAGGTATAAAGACCGTTTGGAAGTACCCAAACCAAATTTGACATTTTTTACAAAAAGTTATTGTTTTTATAATTGTTTTATGGGTCCGAGAATTTTCAATATTATTCCGAAAAGCATTGCAAGCTGTACAAATGCTAAGTTGTTTGCAAAAAAATTTTACACAAGTAAAACTGCGTATATTTCTAATAATGTGAATTAAAAAAATTCGTTAAAAACAATTTACACGAAAATAGAAAAAAAAATGGTACGTAACCAATCGGCAAAAGAGGTGAATTGACTTTACCGTCTAAACGAGAACCAATTTGTTCAGCAGTGAACAAAACCTAATGCGGGACGATTATTTACTGCTGCATTACATTGTCGGCAAAGCAGGCCAGACAGTAGCGTGTTTGGGGAGGTTGAGAAATAAGGGGTTGGATGTGATCTGGATCATTTAATTAGGACTAAACAATGGTGCTTGATGTTATTGTACAAATGCTTTGACTTATTTTATGAGCTAAAATGAAATACCATCCTATTTATTCCTGTAATAATGCTGTTTAGTAAAAATTTCAAATATAGTAAATCTACTACGTAACTACTTATTTTGAATTTCTAAGTAAGTTATTTAAGTTTAGTACAGTAATCACAGTTTATATTTTAAAAGATGTATTTTTTACTATCAATACAATTAATTCTACATATTTTAAATATAACAGAAGAACAGACGCCTTTTTTCCATTTTTTGGGGATTGTTACTATTTTTGTTGTTGGTGTGTTAGGTAATATTTGTTCAGTTATAATACTTAAAAGTTTTGGCCCACTCATATAAAGCTTTTCCTTTTTAAGTTGCTTATTTTTCTTCGTTTCCTCTACAGCTATATCGTGGTTAATAGCATGACTGTCTCCTTGACCTATAGATTGCAGATCATTTGTTTGCGTTTCTTGTTCAATTTAAGGCGGGATAACATATATCACCTAAATATGTACAACTTGCAATGTTAAAATAGAATGTTATGGGAGATTTACTAATATTTATTGTATATTTTTATATTTCGAAAACTAGATTTGAAAGACAATTTATGTACGGTTTTGAATTTAGTGTTTTTTGGAGAAGGCGCACGGGCTTTTATAAGACTCTCTTTTAGATTATATCAAATTTTTGGAGAGCCGGATCTGTTTATCTTCAGCTATCCATGACTTGGTTCATGGAGAGGGTGGCTGAGCTCGTCACATTCTTCAGATTTCCCGATATCATATAGGCCGACACTTGTACTGATAAGAAGTTCTTACATTACTTTGAATCAGAGAAGAGGAATTGTATCAACCCGCTGGGTGATAGGCTTTAATAAAACGCGGTCGAATCCCATAGTTAAAGGTGGAACAACATACAAAAATTTCGTTTATAATTAATGTTTCATGCAAATTTAAAGTCTATACGTAAAGATCCCTCGAGTAATAGTGCCACATGGTATAAACAAATTGTTTCTTAAAGTTAGGTTTCATAGCTAAATGAAGATCCGGTATGCTAAAGCACATACTACAACGATCCAGCAAAGTAACTGGTATAAATTCTTCCCACTAACTTTTGTATTTGGCTCTACTCTCATTATATTTTCACCGTATGAATAAATTGTCAATAACAGTCTTCGAAATAAAAATCGGCACTGAATAAAAATTCTTTATCTGGTTTATAAAAATTTAGATTTTACACTAAATTGCCTACACGCTCACACAAATTGTAAAACGTTTTCGAAAAAAAGGCCTTTTTATTTCAAATAAAATTAATCAAATTGAAGTTAACTTCTTGTTTCTGATATAAAATTTAAATAGGAATATAAATGTATTACACAATTTAAACGAACATTAAATTTAAATTAAAGTTTCAAATGTAATTAAAAGTAAAATATAATTTTAATTATTATGAACAAAGATAAATAAAACTGAGTTAAAACGCTTAAACATCTTGATGAACAATTCTACGTACCACGTTTCAAAACATTGTTGGTATTGGAACAGGTTAAAAGTTTAATTTGTAATTAAAACTATTTTATCCCAAAAATATATATTAAAAACCGTAATATCTTTCTGTAAAAAAACTATTCTAACAGTTCTATGCTAAATCTCTGTTGCATGTATTGTTGAGTTTAAATTATAATTGAGAGAATTAATCTAACAACGACATTTACTCTTTTGAAAACTTCCGTTAGTTATTAAGTGAGTTTTAAATCTAGTTTTTTCCCCTTGTATCAAAATATTCCAATCATATATTTTTAAAGTTATTATTATTTGACAAAGTTAATATTATTTGTTACATATGACAATCTTAATCCTACTAATATTATATTAATGCGAAAGTTTAAATGTTTGGATGTTTGGATGATTGTATGTTTAGATGTTTGGAGGTTTGTCGTCGAATCACGCTGAAACTGCTGTACGGATTGTGCTGAAATTTGGAACAGATATTAGCTTTTGATCTGAGTTAACATTTAGTGTGCTTTTTACCACCAATAACAATCCATTTTCACCAAATAAAGTCGAATTCAAATTGAAAAATTAGTTTTTTTACATTCGAATGTTATGATATGATAATCATAATATTTATGACACTTAATCCAAAGTTAATTGACCATAAACAGCACATTCAGCTGAAGTTCATCAGTGGCAGAAACATATGTTTACATATAAATTTTTAGAAAAATCTTTTATAAATAAAAGTAATTCGCAAAATGTGTTGCTAAGCGCAAATCTTCATAACGGTTGGACCAATTCGGTTAATTCTATTTGTAAAATGTCCATTGAAATCCGAGGAAGGTTTTTATGAAGAAAAAGTAAAAAAAAGTAACCTGGAATATTTTGGAATTCAGAAAACAATTTAGTTTTTTACGTTTCATAATTCAAATTAAACTGGCATTAAACAGCTGTTGACAGCTATAGTTCGACAAACTTTCTAAAACATCTGTATACATTTAAAATTTATCAATAAAAAGTACCCAGTGCTTGATCGGTAGTGTAATGCATATAGTAAATAAGACATTATCATATCAATTTTACTCCAGATTGCGCCAGTGACGCATTAAAATCATCTAATGCATTAAATACTGTTATAAAACTAACCTTAATTGAAAAAGGTATGAATATTTTCACATCAGTAACTTTAAACTGGTAGACTTCTTTGACATTATGATATTACACTTAACAATGGCATATGGAAAAACAGAGAAATGAATACTAACATGCCTCAACGATTCATTATTTCCCTGTCTACAGTCAAAAAAAACAAGTGTAACGCAATACTTTAATAACAATTATTTTGGAATGTTTCAAAACCTTAATAAGGATTTCCCTCTTATACCGAAAGTACATATTAAATAGGTCCCCCTAGGTCATAATAGGCTTTACGATCCTACTTGTGTGTGTTTTTTCATCATCAGAACTAGGCAAACTTAACTACGTCAACACGATTTTGACCAAAATAGATATCCGAGAACTAGATAATCGAACGTATATTATTTTGATAGAATTTAAACGGTCTTAAGTAGGCCACTTTTTAACCGAAGTAGGTATGTCGGTCCTACGTATATATATATATATATATATATATATATATAATATATATATTTTATATATATATATATATATATATTATTTTTTATTATTTATTTATTTATATATATATATTTATTTATTTATTTATATATATATATATATAATCTTCGTTAGAACAACAAGGCAAACTCTACTATGGTACTGGAAAATAGCTTAGACCTGAAATATATGACAAAGACTGGAAATATACGCTTTTTTCCGAAGTAAAGTTTCCGAGACCTGTGTGATCCGAGATTTATGTTTTCTTGATCGGAATGACAAGGCAGATTCAGCTGTGACTTTATGTATATAATTAATTAGACCCAGAAATGCTCCTACACGTGCCAAGCATGATAATGTATAATAATTAAGTTAAACTCTGATACTATTTACCATGATCATTTCTATCTGATGTAAAACCTACATAGTACTTAATTGCTTTTACTAAGTAATACAAGGATTTCGGTACTAAACAATGCGTGCGAAAACGCGGGTAACAGCTAGTCAGAATATAAGAATCACTTAAGCAAAATACTCCGCAGAATAAATCTTTTTCTGTAGAGGAATATATTAAAACGAAAAACATTGACAGTTAAATAGCATTAATATACTACAAAAGACGCCGAGAAGAAGCGCGTACCGGAAGGTTTTATACTGAGACCTTCCCACAATTATCCAATCACATGGCTAGGAGAGATCAATTTTAAACTTAAGCTACGCCTATTATTATAAGTCCGGTATGAAAGTCGAGTTTCAGAAAAACCTGCTTTCTATTTATTTTACCTATATTTTTCCATCACTACATATATCCTCACATATTTTTGCATACATTTCCTCTCATAAAATATTATTTGTTACAAAACTTATCAAGATTCTTCTTTACTTAATATGTATGATGCAGTTTAAAATTTTTGTTGTAAGTGCAAGTGTTGGAAAACGGTTACGTAGTAAACGATAAAGCTTTCTTGTCAAAAAGCTTGGAAAAATTACTTTATTAGACATTAATGTAAACGTTCCTTTCATTTTTATAAAAAAAACAATTATTTAAGTTTAAAAAACTATGTGAGAGTGATCTTGTGATGGATACAGATAGACCTTTGCCTTGCTAGTCGACCCATACATACCACCAACACATTACATAGTACGTAGTTAGGCATGAATGTATTCAGTCCACAATCTATACCATAGTATAATCACCCACAGGCCTTACTCCAGGGGTATTATTATAATTACATCTAATCCCCTTGTTAGCTTTACATCTCTTGTCAGTCCCTCCAATTATCCTTTCTCTCATACCTTAAGGAAATTTAATATGATGATCGCAGTTTTATTACAAAGAGTAATAACTATCTCTTTTTCAAAGATTTTATATTCAACGTTATATGTTAGTATAATGATAAGTTATCAAATATGTTTTTAATTAGTTTGGCCACTTGAATTAAAATTACAACTGATTTAATTTTCACATAGGCCTATATTATTGGACACGGAGAATAAACCAGGCAATTTATAATAACGATTTCAAGTTTTATTAGTTTTATAAATAAAAGTTTAAAATTAAACAAAATTCTGTTTAAAACTGTCTTTAAACAGTCCAGAATCTTAGAAAGTCTATAGGCAAACCAATAAAAGTTGGTGATTTAAATTGCTACATAATAATAGAACACTCATCTGAACCGATATTTAAAACCATAAGACATTTGGTATTTCTGCATTGCATAGATAAATTACACGCCCACCTAGTGATTCACGCCCTCTTAAATTCATTTTCATATTACGTTATTAGGCGTTAAACCTGTTGTAATTGAAAATACCCTAACTGACAATTTTTCTATCTATCTACACCTAAAACAGAGGCCACAAAGAGTTGGAAGTCACATAAACATGTTTCTTATGGTTTGGTATTCTGCTACTACAATACGATAAATTATTTTCCGATATAAATGCAACAAATCGACAAGTATTATTAAAATTACATACGCAAAAATGCATTGCTCACCCGAAGGTAATAATATATCATAATAAGAAAGAACAATTCCTCTAATATTATAAAGTCCGTAACTAAAAATTATTTGCTGATATAAATATTAGCGTATTTTTGCTTTAAGAATTTTTAATTTGTACAATAAAACTTATATGACGAAATGAGTTACTTACTGCTTCATATTTCAATTATTTCAATTACTATTTATGTTAAATGTCGTGTGAAATTAAGTTTCAATACAATTAGGGTGCAAGCATTTAGGTAATAGCAAATAATATTAATAATTGAAAAAACGGGATTCTTTAACGTTATATTGTTTTTCTTAATTTGTTACTATAGTATGGTTAATTATAGCCAGTTTAAATTGCAACATATTTCTCACCGAAAAAGAAATGTTGCAATAACACCTTAAAAATCTGCCATTACTTCAAGCTGTAACACGAATAATAATTTGTAAGCTACAAGTCATTATTAACTATTAGATTCAAATTAAAAATTGTACATATTGTACAATTGTGATTTATGAAATCTATGCACACTAACTTAATCAATGTGATATTATTCTTGAATGTATATTAAGTAATTTCTGGAAGAAATATAATGAAAAAATTAATAATGTTCTTATTTATAATTTACAATCTGTTTTCTACAAAGTTTTTATAAAAAAAATAATTATTCTAGTATACGAAGTTTTTTTACAATTTCATTTTTACAATGCCGCCACAGTCCGGCTCGCCTAGCTGATACTATAATGGAGCAGGAAATATCCTCTACCATTAGGTTTAATTCATTTTAGAGCCAACCGAGGTTTGTTTATTGGATTAAAAGCAGCTTATATCTTTCCCTAAATAGTTGCAGACCATTATTATTTATCATTATAAAGTAGTACTAATGTACCTCGGAAATGTACGAAATCACAACTTAGTGTTGTTTTCTTAATTGGCATATTACGTATGAGTAATATTTAATGTCCGCAATTAATTTATTCATTACTATGGATAAAAACTGTGAGTGACGGACTTTGGAAAGGGTGTTATAAATATTTTAAGTCAGAACTCTATAATACTCAGTTTCCGTATGATTCCCCTAGCTTCTACTTATCTATCTTATCAAGTAGTTTCCCCTGATATATCACTGTAATTTTTACTCAAACATCAGATTTGGATCACAAAAACTACTACATAAGGCTGAATATGAACTCCTGAAACTCCTGCTTTCCATACACTATACGCAATATACTCTTTCGTTATTGCTTTATTCCTTACAGCAATTTTATTTTCTTTCTTAAACTGTACCAGACTCTTCACTGAAGGAATTAGGTGTCCTCTTTAGAATATTTTTGTTTTTTTTATCAACGCTTTTTTTATAAGGAGCTCCTTTACTTTCGTACATTTCTCTAAACTATTTCATCTCTTACTTTACTCTTCCTCATGTTTTCTTCAGTCGGTTGCCTGTTTATTTATGTTTGAAACTATAAAAATAAGAATAATCTGTCAAATACTACCTTCAAAACTAATAAATTATTTATTGCTTGGTTACTGAAAGTACAATAATTCTAATACATGTCAGGTTTATACATGATGTCGACCCACTAATGATAAGCTTCAAATGGACGTAAGCCGAATTTGACCTTTAGCCACGCACCGTCATAAAACTCACTCTAGTCTTGGAAGTAGTAATTCTAGTCGTTTTTTATAAGTGAAAATACTTTTTAATACAAATTCGAAACATAACATTTTTTATATATTTTGCAGTATGATACATAAAAAAGTTGCGTTAATTAAATTCGGCATAATAAAAGTCTGCATACCAAATGAACAAAATTTGATGGGATTTTTTTAAGCTGCAAAATAAAAAATTTTTGAAATTCCACATGATATGATTCCATTTTGTTAAATAGCTTTTATTTATCTAGCGGCGTATCTTGATCCTTTGGCTATTACGGTTACCTATAAATATAATGTAAAAACTATTATATAGCGTCGTAAATAATCGTTATAATTGTTTCTGATATCATATCACAAGATATGCGTTTATACGCAAGATTTCAACTGGATAAGATTAATGGAAAGTCTTCTGAAAATTGCATACTGGCCTTACTTTTTACTCCTAAACTACGTTCCCATCGTTTCGTATCGTCCGAGGTGATCTTCCTAGAAGTACATATACTAATTATCAAACCTAATTATCTCGTGTTTATTGTAAACAATACATATCCAAATACACATGTATTTGTAACTTACGACTAAATCATTCGAATACATAAAATAAAATACCGACATAAATAACAATGCATTCTGAATTGAATTGATTAATTTGAATTGATTAATTTAAGTATAAGATTAATTAAGTTTTGATTAATTTGAATTGAAGAGAAAGTAAAAACCACAGATTAAAATTTAATCTGAGTGTTTAAGTATGTATACAAGGTAAAATATCATGTAGAGCAATAACTATTCCGCAGTATCTGTTTAATTTAATGTTAAACAGAATAGCGTCTACTAAGCAAAGGCAACAATATTATACTACTAATCATATTTAGTTTTACCATACATCCACAAATTAGTTTAGCTTAGATAGCAAATGAGATCATATAGATAAACATATTTTTCTGTTATAATTTAATGATCCTAAACTATAATGACATAGTGAAGTGTAGCACTGTAGACACATATCAACGCCATGAGCTTAATTTGGTATGATAGATAGTTGTAATTTTTGACTTTTGTACATTTTTACTACATGAAGATTCCATAAATATAGACATTCTACCATCTTTAAATGTTATTTTAAATGTTTGTTTACTACCTTAGAAGTTTACATTCAATGTTAGATAACTGCAACCCTTCCAATACAAATAAAAGTCTATAAAATTTGAAGAAATAATTTACAGAATAAAACTACATTTTTAAAATAATAACCTAATAAAGCCTATATATAAATAGAATTCATGTAGAGAGTTTCATCTGTAATATATTTCAGATCACGATAATATTCGTAGAGTATAATTGCAGATATTTTAAAAATTAATTGAATAGTCACATATTTTATTGGATGAGGTATTGCGTAGTAAACCAAAAAATACACAAAATATGCATGAAAATGTTGTTAAATACACGTTTTTATATGACTTAACTGCGCAGAGACGCAGCGTTTATTACACGCCATCCGTCATCTCTATACCGCTACTGCAGCATCATTTAACCTTATCTACTAATAATAGTCACATGCAATATATATCACAATTATATAGATTTTATGTTGTCGTATGAGGGTGTTACCTGAATATAGTTTAATAAAGCTAACTTATAGACCGAATACTCCCATTGTAATTCTATGTCTAAGAATGTACTTTATTTCATTACGAGTTTAATCATATGAGATGTGAATTAAATACTAGTATATTTCAATTAAAGGATTTCTGCATGAATCCTACCAATTATATTTAAACTTAAAAAATAAATTTTAAGGAGGTGGGCATTGCTACTTATATACAATTAAACTTATTTGTAAACCTAAAGAAGGTGACGTAGTGAGATTATTATTTAGAATAATAGCCCAAACTTTTAATACGTAATTTATTATAGCAGATAGCGGTTATTAAAATAGTTCTACCCGTAGATCCTGCCCGATTCCCCTCATTATATAATAAATATCAAAATAGACTACATAAAATTTGATTTCAACTCAAAAAAAAAGTATAATTAACATTGTTTAAAATTAGTTGGTAGTGTATTCAAACTAGATCACACGCAATTAAGTTGCAGATTGATAATCCTGAAAATATAATCATTATTTCTGTAGGTATATATTTGATGATGACATATTATTGTAATGACCAAAGCTTACTGAAGTAAAAAGGGACATTGAAATATGAATTAAAATACTGGTTTATTTCACAAAAGTACTTATTCTACTATTGTTTATTTCCATACACTAGAGGCTAAAAGTTAGACTTTTTTATTATCGGAATAACCCTAACTTACCTTTTTATTTTGTTTAATTTATTACATGATGACCTAATTCTAGTAAAGTTTTATATAAAATATGAAGTGTATAAAATACTAATATATAGTAACTAATTAAGTTAACAATAATATTTTATTTTTTAAAACCAGACTACACGGATATTGCTGTAAAATAAACTGTAAAACACATATTGTTTTTTGTGAGGTGTTGGTTAATAAACCAAAACTGTTATCAAGTAAACACGCAGATAGCAGAAAAACACGTATATATGATGGGAATACGGAGGAATAATCAACTGCTAATAAACTATACGAAATGATAGTAGACACATGTAATATAAATTATAATTATATAGCTTTGTGTTTCTGTATAAGGTGTTAACTTAATTTATAATCAAACAGTTACGTACAGATGAAATATGTTTCCTTTAAATTGTTCATAATCAACTTTAATTTAAATAGTCTCATTATTTTCACGGAGATGCGAGGTTAGTAATTAAATATTTATTGCCAAACGCTTACTGATCTCATTTAGTGTACAGGAAGATTCCCACTAACTCATGAAATGGACATGTGACTATAGACAAATACGAATGGAGGTAAATGAAATTCAAAGTGACCGAATTGTATTCAAGTAACAAATAATAATAATAAATAGAATTTCGCTTACAGGATTCCCTGGCATAACAATATTCCCCTAAATAAACATGCCTGCTCTCGAATGCCAATAAAAAATGATGAAGTAGGAATATTATTTCTTACCCATATAAGTTTAAACAAATTATAATATTATCCAGAGGCCATAAAAAAGCTATTTAATATATAAGCGACACAAGACAAATTATACGGGTTATCAGTTATATATAAGACTCTCCTAACTATCTCAAAATTGTCAACTCCGACTTGACTGTAAGGTAGCAAGTTCTGCCAACCTATCGCAGACACAACACTTCAGAGCTAATGGCACTTTGATTAACCCCCGTCATTACTGGCTCTATTCTTCAGTCGTCAACTCGTTTCTGACTTATGAAGTTCAGGAATATTTTCATCGAAGAAGTTCTACTTGGCGTTTAGCAGTAGAATTGCCGGAAAAGGTTATAGCCAAACATCCCCATTTGCTATTCTGTGATGTTTAATGTTATTTTTATTACTAACGAGAATTTTAAAAATCAAATACTTTCAGCTATACAATTGTATGTTACAAATATGATAATTTCATCTATAAATTTAATATAATTTGCTTATTTTGATCATTTGGTAGATTCTTTGTTTGGTATGTACATAAGTTTTAATGATATATTTCAACATTCTTAGTACGTCTATTATGTAAATACTTTACCCAATTAATATTAGTTTATTAAACAAATAAATCATAAAAATTAACAATTATTTCAGTAATTCATATTTTTCATATCAAACACATCCTTTCCATACTAAAAATGCTTTAAAATTCTGAGAGAAGGCATATGTAGTAATAGTATAGAATTAATACCGCGTAGAGATTGACATTATTACTTTTAAACATGGATGGGGCTGTACCCAACACATTATTACAATATTCATGCGCGTGTAACGTGTGTGTTATTTTTAACTCCCTCAAAGTATTAGAGGAAGGAGAAAGGATATTTAGATTAGAAAACAATATATGAATAGTACTGTATCACCATGTGTACCTAGATATTAAAGGGATACCTAGATATTTAAAAAACTGAATCTGAAGGTACGGATGTTATATTTATACATGTAACTGGCTGTGTACTTAGTATTAAATGCAGTAAATTAATATGATAATTCATTGGAAATTAATAAGAATTAATAATTATAGAGTGTGCTTTACATTAATGCATCCATTGTATAGCGTATTTACATAACAAATTATATTGTTTTTTTAATATTTTAATGGTAAACTCAACCCGGATAGTATTAATTACATTTTGCAAAACGAAACTTACCTATTATTTCTTTTACATACTACATAAACTTAAAAAAATGAGAGGAAATAACTTCAGTTCGGCTTGGTTTATGTCACAATGATTATTTGAGGTATCCAAGCAAAGTAATAATGTTGCATTAAAACATTCAGCATTATTGCTAAAAGGGTTTAGAAGGTTGTTTTTCTTTCATATTAAGGATTTATTAAAATATTTTGGTTTAGCAATAAGCCTTCTAAGATTTTTTGTTATTTCGGTAAATTTACCATGGTTTTTTCTTACAAAGTATAATAAAGAAATCGTCAATGAAACCTTTACTATAAAATCAACAATGGACTATTAATAATATCGAAATTTAGTATGAGAGACAAATTTTAATAAAAGAATCATTCAAATAAATATTAAAGCAAATTTAAGTAATTCATTTTTATTGCCATAAATTAGTTACAAATCTTGTCATAGTTGACAGTAGAACCTATTTTTTCACTACACACCAGATTGTTCTTTACAAAAACATTCGAACATTTAAATTGTGCCTAAAAGTGCTAGTTATTTAACAATAATCCATTACCGATGATAAAAATAACTCATGTTATCCTTTATCTACTCATTCCTCCAGTGATTGTAGGAAGGTTAATTAATTAGAAGGGACGGAACAGAAGATGGTACACATGCTAACAAGGGTTTATGTTTTACTAAAGGTAATGTCCGCGCGGAAGAAATAATGCCTCCCCAGTTCAATTTAGACCGATGTTTATTGACCTGTTGACTGTGAATAACGCTGATGTCCTACATTCGAGTGATACGTAAATGTGATATTCCATCTTTATATATATAGATCAGACGGAACATAAATACTAATTTTTCACCGCTTGAACCGTATATTGGGTGGGGGGGGGGGGGGGTGGGTGTAGCATGTATAATACTAACAAAATAACGATAGCAAAAAATATAAGGCCATATAAAAATTAAAAACTTTTCATTGCTTAACATTTTAGAAGTAAGTTTGAAATTAAATAGCCCTATGTCTTGCAATGAGCAAAATGTGCATTTATGTAAGAACAGAGATATTACGGAAACGTTTAGATCTTAAAAATTATTATACAGTAATTATCACCACATGGGTTAGATCAATATCTAAATATATTGTGTATTATAATAGTTTGTGTGGTCACAGTCACTGCTGGTCTCCTCCAAGCTTAAGTATATGTATTAAAACAATGTTTTTAAATCTCTGTAATATTAGCAACTTGATATGAAGAAAATCTCTGTATTTGGTTTAGCTGCAATTTATCGGTTTGATTTGTATGAAATATTTCAATACTCTTAAAAGTATAACATTCGAGGTTGATTCAGGAGCAAAATACTTGTTTCCTTTCTCTGATTATCACATGAATCTCATTGCAATATTGATTGTGTTCATAACAAGAGCATAAATACTAGTTACACTCGGTTTGCACACGTTTGGGAAATCAAGCGCACAAAGAGATACCATTTATTGCTTCAGTTCTCTTAGCTCCCGGGAAGTTTATTTATTTACTAAAATAGAGCGCTGGAACTAAAATAACATGATAGTTATACAATTTAGATAGTTGTATCGTGATCAATGAAGGTCATGGACTTAGTAAATAAAAAGATTATCACTATCCAGAGATGGTTAATTCCATCACGAATCCATTATTTGACTCATACTACGTCGCATTTTGTGAGTTACTGAATTCGATATAACATATTTTTATATTTCAAAATAAAGTGATACAAGATGTTCTAATCACCGGGCTATAGAAATACACTACAGTTACACTACGTACATTGAACAGTTCTTACTTTAAATCGACATTCATAAGCGACGGGAAATATCATTTGGTAACAAATCCTAAGTGGTCTTGTAGGTATGTATTTTCATAGCTAGATTTTTATTAGTTATTGATTGATATCTGTTCCTACTTTTACAATTTTAGAGTCTAAATACAAAAATATCAAAATAGTCCTTTATAAATGGCCATTTACGTTTGGCGCTCCAATATACTTTATAAAAAAAAAAAAACATAAACCACGACATTAATCTTTATGTAACCAAAAGTTATCCGTTTGAAAAAATTAGTTGGGAGTAAATAATTTCTTTTAAGTCCAGGGAAGGAGAATTGTGACTCTTCAACTTTGTGTTTGCTTACAATGTAATTAATTACAAGAGCTAGTGCTCTGAAAAACAGTTATACTACTAATATGTCCTATAATCCATCATGTTTAATTAAATTGCAATACAGGTTATGTAAAATATCTAGGCACAAAAATGTTTTTTGAAACAATATAGATACAATCTGAAATTTGTCGCTAAATATTATATGCTATATTGATTATTTTTTACGAAACAAGAACCACACATTTACATTGAGGATTAGGCATAGAAATGTTACTATGGAAAACTCTAATACATGAACTGGTTGTTATGTTTATCATAAAATTTATTATTTATTAAAATATCGTTTTGCTAAACTCCCTTTGTTACCTTTATTTATTACAAGAAAATAATTCTTGAAACGTAACCTATAATAAACACTTAAACGGCCACTATTTTGTATAGATTACATGGTCTTACCAAGGGTAATTAATACCAGATAACAAATAACTTAGATCATAAAGTATTACTTTTCTGTTAATAAAATATCGCAGTTATTTCCATTAGTACATTACAGTGGTCTTTACGTATTTATAAAATAAAGTTAAATCTAATTTTATGACAAAGATTTACAAGCAAAATACTTGTATTTTTTATACACTATTAAATTTATCCTAAATAAATTTTCTAATTATATTTCTTATAAAAAATATAAATTTAAAAAACTTGAATACCCAAATATAACGGAAAGAATTGTTTTATTTATAAACGCCATTTGAGTAAAAAACGCCACAAGTTGACTTCGGTTACCGGTGGCGTGACTTCGGGTACAGAAGCTCACTGACAAGCCTGAAATGGGTCTAACATTACCGGTAAATACACAATTCCGTCACCACGATTACTGCAGCGCTGGTGTCGCTGTCCATTTGTAGTGACACGCAGGGTGAGAATATTAGCATTTAAAGTACATTACTTACATTTGTAGTTTCTAACTCAAGGCCCCCCCCCCCCCCCTAAAAATAGTATTTTCCTCAATTCATACACATTTATATTTTGTGTTAAAGAGAAATTAAAATAAGATATATGATTTCCAATGGGCTATAAAATTGTTAATTCCATTTTGTAAACTTGTTCGGTCATAAAACAGTAATATGGTTTTGATTAAAGTTCGTCAGTAATTTATGAGATTTGTTTAATACCTGTTTAATTCAGTAGGAAACGCTGTTGTTTTAAAAAAGTATTTAAACGAATTAAAAATAAATACAACACTAAATCATACGATGTTTTTTGGAATTTTAAATCACATATAAAACTTTTACCTCATTGAAACCATTACTTTCAGTTTTACAGTACGCCTTTTATAAAATAATATGTTCCTCGCTACTTATGAAACAATAATTTATAATACATATCATAGGGCATTTCTGAATACCTCTAAAGCACAAAAAACGAAAGTTAATTTAAGAATGTAACAGAATTCCCTTTCACTGTGTGCTCTGTTTTATTCTGTAATGAGATTTGTAGATTTGTATTGACTGCTTGGGCTCGATATATACAATTGAAATGTTACTATATTATGTATTCCTACAATATATGTAATAAATGTTGTTAAAATGAAATGTGTTACAAATTGTATATACAAAAAAAAAAAAAAAAAAAAAGTTTTTGATTCAGTTTAACCACTTTCCCCATATAATATAAAGAGTTATTACCTTCCTCCTCCAAAAGTGTATAATATTACTAATTTTAAGACATTGTAATTTATAAGATATTTCAGATTTTTTCATTTGTTTTAACAAGTATAACAGGACAGATTAGGAAGAATAAAAGAAAACTCGTGATCCTGTTCAGGGCTTTGGAGTTTAACTTTCTAAATGGACCTCTGGCTTGGGGTTCTATTAAACATAATTAGAATGGATCACCCCCTTCCAAGTTAAACATTTTTAAATTTGCCTAAGCAAATCGATAGTGCTTTAATCTTTTAATTGCGTTAATTTACATTTTAATTATTCTTTTTATATGTGTTTGAGTCCACCTACAATCTTCTACTTTATTCGGCATATGGCTAAAATGTAATAACTTAATAGTAATAGCAAATAAAAGTTGTGCAATCGCATCCATTTTTTTAAAAATTTAGTACTGTGGGCAATATCTTTTTGAACAATTTTGGAGTATATTAAATAGATTTAATACAATTTAATGTGTGATATAATTTAGTTACAAAGAACAAAAACAGATTTAACTTTATAAAAATCAGAATGTAATTTGAATAATGAAAAAATAAATTTAACTGTTATGAAATTTGTAGAGATAGCGAATAATCTAATTAGTAAAACAATGATGGTGAGTAAACATTAAATGACATTGCATGAAATATTCTAGTTAAATGTTGCCTCTGTAATTGAACTGTAAACCTCTCTTGAGAATACCATTAAAGTATTTATCGATCCTATTAGTTAATTTAAGTCTTTCCCTCAATTTTAGTACTTAGTTGTTATGGACAGCTTATTTTCTTTCTTCCCAGTTGATACATACTAAAAAAACATTTATTCAATTGTACAAATTTATAATAAAAAGTTGCATTATTAAGTTGTTTTTAAGAACGCTAATAGTGGCTTTGCTATGTTTGATGTTTAGATTTACATTAGGTAAAAATAGGGTCTTCCATTAGGGTACCTTCGTACCCCTGTACCTTCCAATGAGATCCCAGAGTGTCAGCCCAATATTGACATTGATTAAATTACCTGGCTGTGAGGGACTCCAAACAGGGTGATTCTACTAACCTCAGGCCTCTCCCAATCCACGTTTTATGTGAAATTCACTGTTGGTTTAAATTAATCACCTGCTTATTATTAACTATATTTTGCTGAATGTTTCTAATGTTCCAGTTATTTAATTAAATTGTTTTTGGCACATGTGTGGTAAAGTGCGTACTTACAAAAGAAATAGAAATATTCACGGATGTAAGAACCATTAAAATATTTCATTGGAAACTACTGTTGACGCCAATTTTTCCATTTGCAAGTGTAACCGGTTTTTCTGGATACTTCTTGTAAGCCCACCCGTGTATACATAATGATGTTCCATACCTTATTTTCCTATTTTAAGCATGTGAAAACAATTTGAGATAAGCTATGGTTAGCACATTTTATCAGTTATAAATTTAATTAAGTCTTTGGCCTACATGCTTCCTCAAACCTCTGAGCTTCACAAAGAAAATTACTCGATCTGTCATGTTATGTGTTAAAGAGTTAAATGGCCAAACAGTCTAATATCAACATTTGTAGTGAAAGGTGTTACTGTATTACAAGTATTATCAGTTATTAAATTTACACGATAGACAAATGCAAATCTACACGTCAGGGAAAACGTCAGTTTAATGAAGAATGAATGTTTAACTGATATAAATATATCGTGATCTTTATTAGTGGCCTAACCCTGTTCCTTCAACTGTAGATTTCTTCAACACGTAGTTTTTAGTGCAAAAAAAAAAGAAGCAAAACGCTCGCGTCTGTTTTAATATTAAAATGTAATACTATTATTTTATATGCATACTAGACATGCATTCAAGATTCTCTAATATCATAACAGGCATAGTATGTAAACCTAATAATGTTATAAGTATTTTATTTTATCGTGAATTCATAAGGTTATAACACGTAAAATATTTGGCACAATTTTATGATTAACTATATCGAAAGTGGTGAATACAGATTGTCATTTAATCATCTGAATCTAAGATACATTCTATTTACATACGTAATGGGATTATTTATTAAACTATGATAAAGCGAGAACATCTAAATGAATCTTATTATAAGCTACTTTTTTAAATTAATGACAAACACTCATAAGCCAGGACAAGTGTGTCAGCTGACTCAAAATGCTACGGAACTCGGCTTGGATGAACAGAAGGAGACAATATCAGACAATATAGGTATTAGCATAATACTGGTAAAACGTGCGATGCACTGGTTTTGAATTGTTTTTAGGTGATTAAGTAGGAGAGTAAAAAAAGATTAACCAATTATCACTGGCCGAAGCAAAACACACTTAAGCCATGGAAAAAAATTCAGAAGGCTAGCTAGCCTGACTGTCCGATCAGGAAAGATATAAATTATACCTGGTCGTTTCATCAACAGTTCCTTATAACTACATATATATTATAGATCGTCGAGTCAAGTGGTATCAAGAAAAAGCCATTGTCTGGGAAAGTAGCTGTTATGTAGCGATAAGTTCAGTAGTGTATTATGGATTTAAGATGGATATATTTGGTATAAGCCCAGTTCGGACCTGATAAATCACACATTTTTTCTGTTTTTTGCCCCAAAAATACATTTCATAAATTGCTAATCGTCCGCTTTATAACCCCATATCAGTTGAACAGGCATGTTGCTTATCATTATATACTGTTTAAGAAAGAATAAGAAAAACATAAAATTATTATTCTTCGTGAGGTACCAGAACGCCAATAACGTTTTTAAATCCATAATAACACCTTTTGATTACTATATTCTATCTTTAAAACTCTGTTTGATAAGATGGGTACAATGATTAGGTTTTAGAAATGGAACGTAAATGAAATTTAGCTTGAAAAATTGTTAACGCGTTTCCCGAAAGATGCTGAATTATTTAAATGGCGTGTACTTTATCTACTAAACCATATTTTATACAGTATAAATTGGGTGACTGTTATGATTTTAAAGGAAAGGTGTTATAGCCTGTTTGAGCTATTAAACGTTTATAACGTTTTTTAGTAATAATTCTTAAACATATATTTTGTATAGGTAGGGACAAAACATTAGCCTTCTAATAATTCACATAAGCAGCCCAACCACTCGGAAAACAGTATGTAAAATCAGTTTACTCTTAAAGAGAAAACTGAACATAAAAATTGTTTCACAAAATTTTAATCTAGTCCTCAATTAATTATTTTACAGTATCTTACACCAGTATTTTGTTATACAGTCATGATGATTGGTTCCTACTTGGCCTCGGGGGCAGGAATATGTTGATGGCGTTATTAATTTGAAACATACAAAGTTACAGAGTTGTTTTTTTTTGGGAATCAGTATATAACGAATAGGTGTTATGGTACGAAACATATAAAATGGCATGACTAGGTTGTTGGCGCGGTGTTTCCCAGCTGTAAACGAAACAAATGAATAGTGAATTGCATTTCAACTAATCCAGTAATCGATTTACCGTTAATATATATTATCTCATGTTATATTGCCCTGAGTTTCCTTTCATGATTAAAATAATCACTTGTTTTCTCAAAATGTGAAGAAAAGTTTATAATAATATAAAACTTACAGAACAATTTAATACCATAGAATAAAACGGATGGATACAACTTGAACTAAGCGAAACATCGTCGCGTCGCCTGATACTAAGCATCAACTGATATGGACAATATGGCAACGCCGCAAGTTCAGAGGTTAACTGAGGTGTGCTAACTGCTTATACGACCAGCCTTGGAACTATATATCTCGTACTATAGTTTTACTGGATAATTCATACGGTGAATTTGTTTGAGAATGATGTTTGGCGCACCAACTTTTAAAACTGATTTCAGGGATATGTTACGGATATGTCATCTTTTTACTAATACAATAAACAAAGTGAAAACTCACAGCTAATTGCAGATCATGGTATATGTTTTGATCAGTATATTACCTTTTTTGTGACCTGTATTCTGTAGTTCAGTTTAGTGATTAGTGCTGTGTATAGTTTTTTATTAAGTGCATGTTTTTAGAGTTAGTGAAGTTTACAAACAACATGGTGGTTGTGATTCCTGACTTTTGCGTGCGACAAAGCTTTAGTATGCTAAAGGCTTTGTCTGATAAGAATATTATGTATGTTTCTGTAAGGCAACAACTCAAATTAGTATTATGTAATGTGTACTAAACAAAGAACAAGCATGGATCGTGTACTTAGAGATCTGGCTGTCAAGGAAACCACTGGAAATGGCAGAGACTGGATGACTACTATTATATTATTATATTAAGAGAGTCAAGCACATCCAAGAATACCGAGACGAATGGAGACTTGAACGCTGGGTCAGCGCAGATTGAATGGAGACTTGAACGTTGGATTAGCGCAGATAGCGCGCTAGCTCCATCACAAAGGATCTATAAAAGAATTTATTAATCCTGGTGGTCCTTATAAGGATAATGAAAAACTATGATCAAATTATTGCATTGTCATCGGTCCTTGATACGTATGCAAAGTTTCAAATTAATCAGACTTCTGGAAGTTGGTGAAAATTATGCTCAAAGATTCAGTTACAGAGATACAACCGAAGCTAATAAAAGCGTGTTAAAAAGATTACCAATATCCAGAGATGATTTGTATAATAATTTTTCCTAGCAAGAATCTTTGAGTCAAGGCAAGGGGAAATGTGACTCTTCAACGTTTTTTTACTCGTACTATCTGGCCACTTATAAAAACCAGATCTTTTACGAACAGTTACACTACTAGTATAATGCTCTCATCCGTTTTGTATTAATGAAATTACATAAAAAGGTTATGTAGAATATCTAAGGACAACAATATTTTTTAAACATAAAATATAAAATCTATGATATTTTCCGAAATAATATATGGCTATATTGACCACAATTTGACGACATACAATCACGTTTTTACATTGAAAAATATAGCAAGTAAGTTTAACATAGCAAACTCAAAGTCAAGCCATAGTTGTCATGCTCAACATAAACAGTATTATTTATTTAAATATCATTTTGCGAAATTCTCTTCGTTAGCTTTATTTATTACGAGAAAGTAACTCTTGAAACGTAATCAATATTGAATCCTTACCATTATGTATATATTACAGGGTCTTACCAAGGATATTATACTCAAATAACAAATAACTTAGATCAGAAAAGTACAACATTTCTGATAATAAAATATTGAAGTTGTTTTAGTTGATAAATTACAGTGTTCGTTAGAATATTTATATAATAAAGTTAAACATTATTTTATGTCACAGATTTAAACCAACATACTCGTATTCTTCATACACTATTAAATATGTTTAACTAATTTTTCAAATTTTAGTTCAAATACAAATATAAATTTCAAAACTTGTTGAACTAAGGAATGATTAGCCAAATTACGGAAAGATATATGCTCCACTTGAGTGAAGAACGCCAAGGTTACGGTTACGTGGCGTGACAGAAGCTCACTAACAAACCTGACATGGGACTAACATTACCGTAATACACAATTCCGTCACGACGATTACTCAGCGCTAGTGTCGCTGTCAATTTGTGTGACACGCGTAGGTGTGAGAAATATTAGCATTTAAAATTACATGACTTACAGTTTGTTTGGTTTCTAATTTAATTCAATTAAAGTTTCCCCATTTAGTTCACATTTATACTGTTTGTGTTACAGAGAAAATAAAATAAGATATATGTCTCAGATGGGCTATAAATTTTTTTAATCCATTTTAAACTTGATTAAGGGTTACAAAAAAGGAAATACAAAAATAATGGTTTTAGAGAAGTTGTCTTTAATTCACCGAACACTTGTAAAGTATTATAAGTTTGGTTTAAAAATTTTTTTAATGCGGTTAGAAATGTTTTTTATGATACTTTCTATTTTTAATCTTAAAATAAATAAATAAAACACAAAGTCAAACGATTGCTGTTAGACTTTTAAAAACATATGACATTTTTACTCATTCAAAAACTATATTTTCAGTTTAAAATTAAGACTTTTTTAACATAGTTTTTCTTCTACTTTCAAACAGTAATTTATTAGACATATTCATTCATAGGTATTATCTGAAGACCTCTAAAACACAAAAAACGAGAATTAGTTTAAAAATGTCAAGAATTCTTTTTGATGTGCGCTTCGTTTTATTCCATTCATTTTTAAGAGACTGCTGGGTCGATTATAAAATGGAATGGTATTAAATTTATTAAGTTATGAATGTGATATATATGTATATGAAAATATGTATAAAATATAAATGATTACTTATCAATAATACAATGATCCTTGTAATACAATGAATACTATCCTACTAAAAAATATTTTTACTATTACTATACTAAGACATTTTAATATATTCCATATTGAATAGTATTTATAATTTTAATTTCAACAGCCAGTATAATTAATATATAACAGGACAATTGAGATGATAGAAGAACTCTTGAACCTTTACAGGGCTCTTTGATGTTAGCTTTCTACTTGGACTCTGGCGTTGAGTTATATTAAACATATTGTATTGGATCACACTTCCGCCTGAAGCGCAAGTTAAGCCTTTTTTAATCATCCCTTTGCAAGTCGTCAGTTCTTTATCTTTTAATTACGTAATTTTCATTTTAATTCGTATTTTTGTGTCCATTTGAGTCCACCTACCAATCTTCTACCCTATTCCCATATGACCGAATGTAAATAAGAATAATAGCAAAACAAGTTGTGGAATCGTATAAATTTTTAAAAGTTTGTATCCAATATATGTTATACTTTTTAGAGATATATAAAAATTTATTATATTCTTTTAAATGTGTGATATATGCATTAACAAAGTCTATTATAACTAATAGATTTAATTTATATTAACCACAATCCTTATAATTAGCAAATAATCGAATTTGTAAAACAAATTTTTGTAAATACACTTAAACGGCATTGCATAAATATTCGATTTAAATGTTACTTCTGTAATTCAACTGTAAACCTCTCTTGAGAAGACATTAAATTATTTATATTATATGAGTATATTTAAGTAAAAGACTTTTGCTTAGTTTCAGTACTCAGTTGTTACAGACTGTTTATTCCCTTCATTCCAGTTTTTAGTTGATGGTGGTGTAAAATAAAAAAACATTTATTTACTACTAAAAATTTCGAAAATACTTGTCAAATAAGTTGTTTTAAAGAACCTAATACGAGCTTTGCTAAGTTCATTTTATATAAGTTTATATTAAAATAGATTCCATTATTAGGGTCTCCGTACCCCTGTATCTTCAATGAGAACCCATAGTGCCTGCCCAATATTGACGTTGATTAAATTACCTGGCTGTGAGGGTCCAAACAGGGTTCTTCTCCTAACCTCAGGCATCTCACAACCCACATTATGTAAAATTCCTATTGCATTTACCTGACACCAGCTTAGTTATTAATATATTTGTTTTATTTCTAATCTTATAATTAGTTATCAAATTTTTTTAGCACAAGCGAGGTAAATTTAGTACTTACAAAAGAAATATTAAAGATGTAAGAACCAGCAAACTATTTTATTAGAAATAGAAAACCGAAGACTGAAATATTACAATAAATGTATGTTGACAGCTATGAAAATTAGTTTATTGTTTAATATTATATTATTTTAACTGTAACTTAATATTTAAATTACACTGATTAACGTCTGTACCTTACTTGATTCCATAGACGTTGTGTATAGGATATTTAGTTCAACAAATCTCGAACTAGACTTTCTTAACATCATATCCCATTATTATTTTCTCAAAAAAGACAGTTTTTTGAATACACCGTGGAGGAAAATACTTTTTTGGGAAAATATTTAATTGCGTGCTTCTACATCATTCCTGTGGAAACCATTTAAAATAATGTTTTCCAATTGCAATTGTACACGTTGTTGTACTAACGTCGTGTGCACGCGCCGCGTGTGATGTATTGGGTTTATTTTTATTTTTGACATGAATAATCAAGGTGCAATTACAATTGAAACAATGTTACAATGTCTACAGACGTTATAAATAGTTATAGCGAGTTATATGTTATTTATGTTAAAAAAGGGAAATTAAACTACATTCTTACATTATTGAACATAGAACTTATTGCTTTGCGTCTAATAAATGTTATCTGTAAAAGATTATTACAAAGACCAATGAATCAAAAACGAGTTATATTATTTTAAATTTAATTTCAAATTACTCGATTTTTTTTACAAAAAATATATTTATTTAGAAATCATATGCCTATAGTATTTTTTTAATCGTTGCGATTATTGTAAATACATTCTTTAGTTCATTTAGTAGTGTCTGAAACTCTCTCTGAAGTTCAAAAAGAGATCGACAGACAGACTGGTTTAGCAAAAGACAAAATTTCAATAATAACTAATCCTTAGATAGTTATTGAGTATATTTTTGTAAAAACATGAACAAAAGTTCTATGAATTCCTTCCACGGTAGGGATTTACGTCCAAACAACGTGTCGTGTAACAGACTTCGCGCTCAAAGGTTACATTTAATAGAATGTCAATTCTATTAAATATTTTTGCATCAAGGATAATAACATGTTTACTAATTGTTAGCATATTATACATCACGTACATAATAATTATCTAGGGTCTTTGCGTTATGTTGTTGTTGCTATGACGTTTAACTAGAAAACCCGTTATAGATTTCCAAACATTAAGTTGCTGTGCGTTTCTTTTATTTAATATCGGTATAAATATGCGATTAAGACGTTGTAGTAATATAAACACATCATCACACAGTTACAGATAGGAATTGTTATGAGTGTAAATACAGAAAAAAATCATATTTTACTTATTAAAACAGCTTACCTCTCTTTAACACACGGTGAGTTCGGAGTTCTATATTATAATGGTCTCACTTTGGTTGGTAAACATTTATTAAGTTTGAGAATTCTACTGTTTGTGCCTTATGCCCATCTCTATCGCCTAAGCTCAGTTCTAATTCCATGCTGATCTTCTATTAATAATCGACGTGCCCCTTAACGACGTTCAGATAAAAAAAACTCAATAATTTTAAAATTAAAAAGAAATGTATTAAATGAAGGGTGGTCAATTCTTACATCCAATGAAAGATATAGTCTCTTTAACCTTATGATAGATAAATTCCCTTATTTAATGAATTGTTGCGTATAGTAAGTTTATGTAACTAAGACCCTGAAACCAAAGATGTGTTCAACAAACCAACTAGAACCACAAAACCACAGACTAATGCGTCAAAGACTTAAAGCTGTTTACTCTCAATGTGTAAGTATACAGTATGTTGCACACATCAGTTTGTAGTTACAGGTCAACTATGTGGGACCCGGCTGTAAGATTTTAAACTTAGATTGTTTTTGCTTATTGCCCATAGGTTTATTGCTATTCAATAAGCCTTATGTTGTGCCTATTACTAATAACTTGCTATAGCAATCTAAATAAGGTGTTAGTTATGGATTCTAAAACGTTATGGGCGTTCTAGGTACCACGAAATTAATAATTTTATGTTTTTCCCTTTTATTCTTGACGAATATGTAAGATTAAAGCAAAACATTGCCCTGTTTTCAATCTAATATGGGCGTTACATAACGCGGGACAATAGCAATTTGTGAAACGTAAATTTTTTTTTATGGCGTGTTAAAAAAAGAAAAATGTTGATTTATCAGTCGAACCTGGGGCTTATACCGGATATTCCACAACTCTAAATCACATTAAGACTACTTAACTTATCCTACCTAAGCTAGCTTTTCCGCAGACGCACATCTTGTTATTTCTTGGAACACTTGAATGGACCCTTATTAATAATATAGTAGTTATACAGGACCTGATGTTGAAAGGAACAGTTATAAATTTAATATCTTTCTCAGATCGGCACAGTCAGGCTAGCTCTAGCCCTTCTGAACTTTTGTTTCCATGGGCTTAAGTGAGTTTGCTTCGGCCAGTGGGAGTTGATTAACTTGTTCCAATCGTTTATTCAAAGTCTCCTACTTAATCCACCTAACAAACCAACTTGCACTAAACCGTTGCACCACCACGTATACCAGTATTATGTCTAATACTATATTGACTGCCATTGTCCTCCTTCTGTTCATCCAAGCCGAGTACCCGTAGCAGTTTGGGTCGCTGCATACTCGACCTGGCTGAGTGTTTAGGTCGTTAACTTGACAAAACCTAGCTTATTATAAGATTAATTTCAGAAATATCACTTTCATCATATTTTATTTCAAATACTATTATACGTAAGTACAATAGAATGTGTCTTAGATTCACATGATTAAATATAACAAATTCCATATCATTACTTTTTGATATAGTTCTCATAATTTGTGCAAAAGTTTTTAAGTGTTATAGAACCTTATCAATTAACGATAAAAATAATTTACTAAACTATTAGTTTAATACTAAGCCTGGTATTATATAGAGAACTGATGATGTTATTATGCATTTAAAAAATAGTAATGACATTTTAATATTAAAACAGAAGCGTTTTCCTTCTTTTTTATTTGGCACTAAGAACTAGTGTTGAAGGAATCTATAGTTGAAGGAACAGGGCTAGCCCTTTAAAATTAATCACGATATATTTATATAGTTACACTTTCATTCTTCATATAACCTGACTTTTTCCAGACCTGGTGAGATTTGCATTTGTCTACGAGTAATTTTAATAACTGATAATACTTTTAATATAGTTAACACCTATCAATACAAATTTTGTTATTAAGACCTGTCGGCTATGTAACTCATTGCCACATAACATGACAGATTGAGTAATTTTTCAGTGAACTTCAGAGGTTCGCGAATCTAATATAAACCAAAGGCCTAATTGAATATATAAATGAGATACAATGTGAGTCAAATAGCTTAAACCTCAAAAATGTTTTTACATGTTCTAAAATAGGAGAATTAAGGTTATGAAACATCACTATACATAGTACC
Organism: Homalodisca vitripennis; assembly: GCF_021130785.1. NCBI lineage: Eukaryota > Metazoa > Arthropoda > Insecta > Hemiptera > Cicadellidae > Homalodisca > Homalodisca vitripennis. Next base: position 3,419 of record NW_025776600.1, on the reverse strand, counting down.
ACGCGAGGGCTTACAAGAAAGACGGTATCCAGAGGAAAACTGAGTACACTAGCAAATTACAATGTAGTGATTTAAAATTTTAAATATAATTTACGTATTGTAATAGTTCCCCATACATATATCAAGTAACAAAATAATACCGTCTAGTATGATTTTTTTTACCTAATAATAATGATTCTATCCATATACATATATACAGAAAAATAGTTTCCGGAAATTTAGCTACGACAACTTGCACCAAGCAACGATATTACTGAGATTTAATGGCGTATATTTGTACTAATTTGTAGCATTTAAAAATGCATTAAAACAATTTGTACGAAAAATAAAATTTAAAAAACGTCTAATATTTTAAAAACCGCTGGGATAAAGAGATTAAGACTATTGTTTACCCATCTAATCCATAAAATCCATTTTTGCCACAGTGAAATAAAACCTATTGGTGGAACCGATTAATTACAGCTCCATTATAGGTATTGGCATGGCAGTCCGGACTGTAAGCGCGTTGGGAGATAGTTAGAAATAAGTTTGAATGTGAGCATTTAATTGAGAGCTGGACAAAGAGTGCTTAACGTATTTTTACAAAAGCTTTGTCTAATTTATGAGCTAAAATGAAATAGCATCCTATTTATTCATGCAATAATGCTATTGAGCACAGTATTACTTGTTTCAATTTAAAAAAATTTGGAAATAAGGTATTTTCATTTACATTTAAAAGTACAGTAATCGTAGATTATATTATAAAATATCCATTTTGTTTTTGGTATTATAAATACAATCAATTATATAAGTTTTAAATATAGCAGAAAAACAGACGGCATTTTCCATTTGTTGGGGACTGTTAACTATTTTTCTTGTTGTAGAGAGGGTACGCAATTTTGGTTCATATAAAATACTTAACAGGAAGTTTTTTGCCCTACTTATATGAAGCTTATTTCTTCTAAAAAACACACTTATTCTTACTTTGTTTCGCTCTATTACTGTAATCGTGGCTAATGACATGAATATCTCGCATTAGCATTATATAACAGACTGTTTGTTTAGCGTTTTCTTGTATAACAATTTAGGGGGATAGACATATGTACAGTTTGCAATGATAAAGTTGGATTTTATAAGTGATTTCCAAATATTTGTTTTTACATGTTTTCTATTTAAAAAAATAGATTTGAAAGAAAATTTGTGTACGACCTTGAATTCCCCCCCAGAGTGTTTTGAGAAGACGCAAAGAACACCCGGCATTGGTTCCTCAAAGCAGCAAATTCCTCACTTGTGAAACAGCAATATTTAAAAAGTAATTTGTCGTAACTTCTTGTCAACTGTTTAAAAAAACTATCATCCACCTTCCAAACATTGTTAGTGAGAGCTGGGGTCGTTTTTCTTCGCATGTCGATGACTATTACTCTATGAAAGCGGGTGGCAGAAGCTCATTATATTCTTGAAATGATCCCTGAGATACATCTATACAGACAGTCACAAAAAATGTCTTACATTATTATTTAGAGATGTAGCCAAGAAAATATTTGATAAATATTGTAATACTTAATTAATATAAAAGAGTTAAAAAAGCTTTATATACAAATTCTAACCTTACTTCAGAGAAGAAGAATTGTATCAACCAGCTGGTTTAATAAGCATCAACAAAACGAGGTCGAATTCCATAGTTAATAAACGTCATCTACATACCGAAAAATCCGTGTAATAATTTGAAGTTTTATGCAACAATTTAAAGTCTACAGTTTGAGAAAACGCCCTCGAGAAACTAGTGCCCATATGATTGATATAGTTCAAATTTTTTTCTAAATTAGGTTTCTTAGATTAATATTTATCTGGTAAGCTATACAACATTCTATGATTAAAAGGTTATTTTTTACGATTGAAGAGATTGTGAAGAAAACATGGATTTTTTCCGGACAATTTGCCATCGATCAGTGAATACAAGAAAACAGTAACACTACGTTTCGAGATCTCAAATCTGATCTCTTCTTCAGGTTAAAGAACTAACCAAATACATAATTACAAACTAAGTTAAAATAAACAAATCTTAACTAAAGCGTTGTGGCACGCCTAAGTCAGGTAACACAACCTACATGTTATTTGTTCAACAATTCCACTAAACAACTAAAGACATGGCACTTAATACAAAACTATACAAAACACCAATCATTAAAACTAAACTACGGAATACAGGTCACAATGCGTCTTTCCTCGATCTACAGACCACCTACGACTGACCAGAGGGAACTAGCCAATGGCAATCGTGAACGGCTGGCTAAATACAAGATGGGGCGGAAATACAAAGGTAATTGGGAAACAGGAATTGGCCCTTATCGATTATTATTGGGGTTTCATGCGAGAATGAACTTCTTAAAACCATATTGTGACACCGCATTGGTTTATTACAAATATCCGATCCGTTTGATACTTTTTGTTTTCTCTTAAGTTCATTTTTTAGAATTGGCCAACCATAAGCGGCCTAATCCTTCTCGACTGATGGTTGACTGATTGGTTGTCCCGCCAATTTAATGTATGTTTTCCTCAATTTAATTTTCCTTTGAATGAAATGTGGTTCCCGATGTATTATGTTGGCTTTCATCCCAATTCATATGATGGTCCTTTTCGGACCAACAATGGTGTGCAATTTTTGACTTTTCTGTGAAACCCCTTTCTCGAGTTTTCTTTGGTGATCTTTTATCCTTCTTACGTTGATTGGTCCCCCCCCCCCCTTTTTTTTTATTTTTTTGTCTCGCATATGTATTGCCCCATTGCAGCTACATTTTATACTGTAAACACAGTTTTTGGAATCCTGTGTGGCATTTTTTGGTTTTGTTTTTTACGAAGACTAAATTGTCTAAGAGTGTTTGTGTGTTTTAAAACGCGGTTCTAAATGTTGTACTTTCTACCTACTCTTCTAATTTTCTCCGATAATCCCTGCACATAAGGGATTGACATAAACGCAAATTTATCACCATTCTTTGTTTTGCTGACTCAGGAATGATTCTTCTGGTTCGTCTTGCACTTATTAATTACTAATTGATGGTATCCATGTGCTTCTGAGATCCGATTCAATTTTGGTATTGAAATGCGAGTGTATTGGTGTATCAGGCCGCTAGGGCCTAACTCCCTTTCCAGCTCCATGCTAGCATCTTATCTAGTAAAGAGGTGGCGAGGAAAGTTCTAGAATTATATATATTATATTAGATATATCTACTAAGAATACTATCTCAAATTACTTTAAATAGCTTAATAATAATCTTCAAAATAAAATCTGTATTGAAATAAAAAACTCTTTAATATACTTCCGAAAATTTATATATAATACTCAAAATTGCCTACACGACCGCCATCTCTTATAAACGTTTTAGAGAAAAGGGTTTTTTATCGTTCAAAAAATAAATCAAATTAAAGTTAAATTATTGTTT